>NW_020175391.1:604727-608672 GCF_003031525.2 Neophocaena asiaeorientalis asiaeorientalis | reverse complement strand
AATAACTTACTTTTATCTCACCCCCTGCAATTTGATGCCCTTCTGTAATAAGGAGATACCAAAATGAAGCCTGGATTTTGCTCTTCTAGAACAATGAGCAACTATACAAATATATGGCCTCTGGGTGAGGAGGGAGAATATTCTATAGACACTAGAATGGCCTTTATTATAAATTTCTCTATGCCAAATTCTGCTCAAAATTAATCTCAAGGAAGTCTTGAATAACCACCCCAAGCCTTAACCATTCTGCATCCCCTCAAGTTCTAGACATTCAGCACTGGAGTCCATCAGTTGGCCCTTGCTCCTGTGTTCCTGTTCTATGGATAATAATGACATCCTCAGAACCTACTGTATCAGGAGCCCTTTAAGCTATTCTGTCTCCTCTGGTGCCCAACACAGAGGTCTATGTACAGAGGGCTTGGAACAAAGTAATAACAATCTCAAGTTCACCAAAAAGTTCAGAAAACTTTTCTTGGAAGAATGTGTTTTAGTATCAGAAAGCAGAGCCTGGCCGGTGAGAAGATATAGAAAACAAAGGGCACTAACACGTAGAAAGGCAAGAAAAAGTGTCGTTTGGAATTTATCTGATATTTTCTAGTTACTCCTAACCTTGAATCATAAGCCACTACTCAGAAGAGACTCAGAAGGAACCACCACCAGATTTCCTTGTTCTCCCTGACATGAAAATGAGGACATGCAAGGGTGGGGTGGGAGAAGTCCTCACCTGTGCATCCGAGGACACTGGGATCCACTTCACATTCATGTAGCCATGCAGCAGATGCAATTTGACCTCTAGGGACAGGATTACACTGTGAAAAGGAGAAAAAAAGAATTTCAAAATACTGTGACCTTTAAAAAGCAGAGCAGTGTGATCCATTTGGGAGGTAGGGTGGGAGAGGGCTACATGGCTGGGAACTCAGACAGGGTTGAGTTTGAATTAGGGTTCCACCAATTACTAAGCTTTATGACCTTGAGCAAGTCACTTCAACCTCCCTGAAACTCAGGGAGGGGTTGATAATGGGTATAGATAATAATATCTATCCTGCAAGGTTGCTGTGAAGATTAAAATAGTATTTGAAAAGGGCCCAGCACAGTGTCTGGAAACTAGGAAATACTTCCTAAATGGCAGCCACTATTATTGTTGTTGCTGTAAGTATTACTCAGAAGGAGCTTTTCATAATTAGGTGAGAACTATTTAAAAAGCCATAAACGCTGGGTTTTTAAATCAAACCGTCTCAGTTGGGTTCAGTTTTAGGAGCCCGAAGAAGGCGGCACTGGCTAAGAGGTAAGGGAGGAGCTTTTACATTCATAAGCTCTTATGGGAAGTTTGGAGGCAGGAGGAAGCCAACTTCTGGGAGGTGGCAGGGGGGCGGAGAACATATTTTTCTTGCTGTTTAAGTTCCAGAAAGGCAAAAGCCCAGACCAAACTGTTTTGGTCAGCTATTTAAAACCCTTCTCATTTGGGCTGGGAGAAGAAGTGTGATTTGATTATCTTGATTTTCTGATCACTGTTTTGGGGATTCTGCAAGAACACTCCTCATACTGTAAGGAGATCCCAGGATTCCCTTGTCTTTCACAGGGAGAAAAGGCAGCTGCAAGAGTCCTGGTGCCCAATCTGTCTCCCTCCTCTCCATCTTCCCAAAGACACTGGAACTAGGATGCGACTGTCTTTGCCTCTGAGCTGAGGAAAAGTCCCCAGGAGACGGACATCGGACATCATATGTGGAAGAGATCGCAGCTACAAAGCAGATAGAAAGGCTAGGCTTGCCTCACCTGGCCAATCGGACATTGTCATTGTCATCTTTGCCCCACTCCCAGCCCTTTCCAGGGTCCACAGCAAAGTGCAAGGGCAGCAGCTTATGCTCTGAATCTGTAAGTGGGATCACAGCTGGGAAGGAAAGAAACATGATCAAGGAGTCTCTTTGAGGAGAGAGGAAGGCAACTGAACACAGACTGACTTCAGTGAAAAGGAGGCTGAACCATACCAAAGGTCTCTAACTGCAGTCACTTCTCAGTTCGTAATATGTGAATTACCTTAGCATTTAAAAACTTAACAGGCAGGTTTTCCCTTGTAACCCAGCACACAATTTAGGCCACTAATCTCCATGACTTCCCACCAGTCATCTAGCACCTATGATGTTCTTGCCAGTTAACGGAGATTCAGGGAATTCAAAGTCATTATCAAGACGAATATAGCAAAGCATCATTTGGAAGGTACTATGACCTTACTGTATTAGCTCTTTACTCCAGAGCAGGGAATACAGGCTGTGTTTTTCTCCAAACCTTTTTTCTTTTTTTAATTTTAAAACCTCTGTATATCTTATAGCTTAGTAAAACAGTATCAACATGCACTGTCTGAGCTTGCATGTCGCTTAATTCTTTGCTCCTACATTCTCTCTCATTTCAGTTTTCCGAAGTGAAAATAAAGCAGACCAAAAGACACCAGAGACACAGACATTGCATTCTGCACCTTGTTCCTTGGCATTCTCCTTCTGTTCCATGGACACAAGTGCAGAAAAGTGGGCCTGATCGTAGGCGAGCACCAGAGGGGAGCGGTGACACTGGCTGGCTGGAACCTCCAAGGGCAGATAGATTCCCCCAAAGGGAATAGGGGCAAATGCTGCAGGAAACCACGGAGATTATCATTAAGGCTATATTCTTGCCTAGTGGGAAATCCCTCCACCCCACTCTGCCAATTGAGCCCCCCCTCTCATTCCAACCCATGTTTAATAATTCTTTCCTAAGAAGCCACATCAATTAACCTCAGCTGCTTTACTCTGAATCTCATGAGAATTTCGCCTTGTTCTAATTTATACCTTGTTTTTTTCCCAAGGGTCTATATAACCCCTTTCCTGCCCTCCTTCCAGTGCTTAGCCCAAGGCTCTGCAAATAGGGCTGCTCAGGGTAGAGTGAGGACTGACTGACTCACCTTCCCCGCCAGAGTCCCTCAGCATGGTGTCTGCCACAACAACTATGGGCCTCCTAAGCACGTGGGCAAGGACGAAAACGTGGAATTCTTCTAGGCTCTCATACACAGGCTCTTCTGAACTCTCCACCCTAGAGTTGCAGGAGGCGAGAGAGTGGAAGGGGTGCGTGGCAGGGAGAGGGAAGAAAACAAGAGACCCATGAAGACCAGCTCTGCAAAGAGGAAAAAACAATGTCCCTTCCTTGTTTTCCAGTCTTAAGGCTGCCACACACACAGCTGATTACTTTATGCTACCATGGCTGTTTCTACTTCTGTTTCACAGATGGGGAAATACAAGAAAAGAAATATGAAGGTTCAAGAGTTAAAGTAGTGTTAGGAATTGGCACGTAATCCCTCTCTTAATACCCATCTTGTTCAACAACCGTCCCCAATTCTTTGTCCAGTAGCTCAGTGTACAGCTGTGTAGCTTCATCCTGCTTATCACTTTACGCACCACAACCACCCACACATCACACTCACCATGTCCTATCAAAAAAGGACAAAACAAAACACAACAGGAAAGAAACAAAAATCCCTCCTTCTATTTTCACTTACTTGAAGAACAGCCTCACCCATCTGCTTAGTAGCCTAATCAGAAATCTGTGAAATATTTACTGTTCTTTATATTTCATCTTCAATTAATCACCTGGCTTGACCAATTCCATCTTTTAAGTGTCTCTTGTAACTGTCTCCTCTGGCCTATCTGCAACCCATCACTCTTGCTCACACCCATTACTACTACTCCCCTCCGTTTCATCATCCACTCTGCTGTCAGTGTGTTCAAATACATGAATTTGCTCCCGTCACTCACAAACTCACAATTTAGTGGCTTCCTGCCCCCTAAAGCAATGTTATTCAACATTGGGTGCTTGCTACAAATGCAGATTTCTGGGTCTCACCTCAGTCCAACTCAACTGGACTTCCTTAGGGTGGAAGTCCAAAAATCTGCATTTTTTTTTTTTTTTTTTTTTTTTTTTTGG
>NW_020175391.1:559439-604403 GCF_003031525.2 Neophocaena asiaeorientalis asiaeorientalis | reverse complement strand
TTGTTTTTTTTTTTTTTTTTTTTTTTTTTTTTTGCGGTACGCGGGCCTCTCACTGTTGTGGCCTCTCCCGTTGCGGAGCACAGGCTCCGGACGCGCAGGCTCAGCGGCCATGGCTCACGGGCCCAGCCGCTCCGCAGCACGCGGGATCCTCCCAGGCCGGGGCACGAACCCGTGCCCCCTGCATCGGCAAGCGGACTCTCAACCACTGCGCCACCAGGGAAGCCCCAAAAATCTGCATTTTAAACAAGCCTCCCAGATTATTCTTACGCCCAATAAAGTTTGGATAGGTTATAGTTTTTTAACTTTCTAACTATAGAAAAATTTAAATTTTTAAACATATTCAAAACTAGAAAGAATATTATACTAAACTCTCATGTATCCATCACCCAGCCTCAACGATTATGAACAGATGGTCAATCTTGTTTCACCTAGACCTTGATATATTTTCCTAGGGATGGCCCCCACACCCACACCACCCCACCAGATTATTCTGGAGCAAATCCTAGACATCATATAATTTCATCCATGAATATTTCAGTTTCAATCTCTAAAAAATAAAGGACTCCTTTTAAAAACGGCCACAATACCATCAATACCACACTTTAAAAACTTAACAATAATGTAGACATTATTCACATTTCCCCAACTGTCTTACATATGTCCATACATTCCAGCTGGTTGATGTGTCTCTAAAGTGTCTTTAAACTTAGGTTCTTTCTCCCTTTTTGTTTTCTTTGTCTTTATTTACTGAGGAAACCAGGTCATTTGTCCTGCAGTTTCCCAAAGTCTGGATAGAATACAATTTTAATTCCTTAGCATGGCACACAAAAATCTGGACGGCCTAGCCTCATCTACCATTCTGCACCACATACTCTATATTCTGGCAATACTGAACTACCTGTATTTCCTAGAACGTACCATGCTGTTACACCCTTCTGTGCCCTTGCCATGGCTTCTCTTCCTCTCCTTCTAACATCCTCTTAGCACAGAGCTCTTTGGACACTGAGGACTCAGCAAAGATTATTTCCTGCTCCTCCAGTTAGACATACTTACCCACCACAGTTGGCTCCATTGGTGCCTAGATGCATGCGGGGTTCACTTGAGGCAAGCTTGATCAGCTCATTCCATTCCTTCTGCCACTCATCCTCTGTGTATACCAGCCCTGACTGTGTGAAAGACAGGTAAGGAGTATCAAGCAATTAGAGGCTAGGTTCAAGGGGCAATAGCCATTCCAACTCACTCGTGTTACTCCACTCCCTATTCTCTTACCACTTGGCTAACAATTTTTACTACAAAGTCCAATCTCTTCTCCCTTTTATAGTCAGGATCCATGAAAGAATGTCTATGATCACTCACACTTCTTCCATTCTTTTCTGACCCACTGCAGTCTAGCTTCTGTATCTGCCCTCCAGCCTATGCCCCCTCCCTCACCCCCACAAACTACTTCACCTGACTCTAGCAAAGACAATTACCTTCTAATTGCCAAATTCAGCAAACTCTTCAGTTCTCATCTTTCTTAGCCTTCATGTGGCATTTGATCTCCTCAAACTTTCTTTTCGTTTAGCTCACACAACACTACTTTCTCTTACCTCTCTGAACTCTGTCTACCTCAAAAATATTGAGGTTGTGTCAATGATTTTAGCCTTGGTTCTTTCTAGGTTATCTTTTCTACTACTATAATCTCATCTGCTGCCATCTACATGCTCAGGATTCAAAAATCTTCTTCTCCAGCCCAGATTTCCTCGTAATTTCTATGTTCACATCCAGCTGCCTACTGAAGACTGCCACCTGCCCATGACTACCTCAAACTCTGTGCAGTCAAAACTGAACTTCTACCTCTTCAAAAATCCTCTCTTCCTGTTTTCCTACCTTTGTAAACAACACTATCACCCAAACACCCAACTAGAAACCAGGGGGTTATCTACGACTCCTCTCCTTTCACCCATCCCATACCTGGGATGGGTGAAAGGATTTACTAACCCTTTAGTCAACAGTTATTGAGCATGAACTACGGCAATGGACCCTTAACTGGTTTTACTACTTCCAGTCGTACATTCTTACGATCCGTTTTCTACAATGCTACCAGAAAGATTTTTCTAAAATTAAAATATGATGATGTTTGCTTCCTGCTACAAATTAAGACCTGTCATTACCTATTAGATACAGTTCAAACTCCTTAAGCATAGCAGAGACTCCACTTCCTGGCTCCCAACCCACTTCTCTAATACCATTTAATTACTCATAGTTCCTTGAATGCACTGTGTTGTTTTATACTTCTGAGCTTTTGTCTAGGTTGTGCCTTCTGCCTGGAGCAGCCCACTCCATATCCACCTGGTGAATAATTTCTCAACTGTCAGGAAAGAACTCAAGTATCACTCCTCTATGAAGCCCTTCCTAAATCTCCCGGGTACATCAACCACTCACTCCTTCCTTTGTGCTCTCCCTCCTCAACTGCTATGTAGACTTCTATCATAGAAGTCATAACCTGTTACTTTGTTGCAATTAGGTATTTACATGTCCATCTCCTACCACTACTCCTAAGAACCAGGACCATGTTTTATGCAATATGCCTAGTACCTACTATGTGATCAGTAATCAGTAAATACATGCTCAGTAAAACTATTAACTTTTTATTAAAGGAGTAGAAGGAGTAGTACAATCTTAAAATACCATATTGGCTTTAGGATGTATATGATGATTTGGAAGAAAGTCTATATTATTAATTATATTTGGCCTATATAAGTGTTAAAATGAGTTTATACTTTAAACACACATTGACATAGTAGAAAGAATCACACTGGAAACATGAGAGGTATCAGAACAAATTTAACAGGAATTAAAGAGCTATTGTGACCACATTTTACTTTAACAATAAAAAAAAGACAAAGCTATTTTCAATGTGTAAAATTCTATGACAGATTTTTTCAACTAAAAATACAAAAGAACAATGCACAGGTTATATATGGGGTGCTCTGGTCACTGATAAATGGTCACTGATACACATTCATGAGGATCTGTCTTCCTCTTGCTCTCACCTATTTTTGTTTGCTGTTTTTATACACACAGCCACTAGGTGGTGTACCCTTCTACGCTGAAAATGTTCTTACTGTGTTTTACCACCATTTTTAACAACAAAACAAGGAGGCCTGGGAAATCAAAACCAATTTAGTGTGTTTGGTGTTTGGTACTGGCTGAAAGTAGCTCCCCAGTCCGTCACCCCCTTCCCCACCCCACTATAATGCTATGAATGGTCTGAGCTAAAACAATTATCTCGTTTCCATGTGGAACTTTCAATGTGCTGAGCAAAAGGAGTAAAAAGATCACTCCTTCAATATCTACTATCGTCCAGGCATGTATTTCCATCTGAGGACTTTGAGAGGGAATAGATGGCTGACCAAGAATAGAACTTGGGTATTTCTGGGTCTCCTGGCTAAATACCATCATAATCTAACTTCACCTTTAAAATAGTAACTATAACAGCTTAATATAGCTGGAATTGGGCCTACCTATCCTCTGACTGTGGCTATCACGTCTACTTTACTAGCTGGCATGATCTGGTTTGGTCTTTTCCTGTCTCTGAAGTGGTCAAATCTAAGGTTCAGGTATAGCCTGAATTCAACAATGAGGAAGGCAAACTCTAGGCTGGCTCTAGCTCAGGCAAAAAAAGCTCTCCACATAGTCCAGCTCAGCTCACCAGACTGCCAGGGGGTTTGGTGTCAATAAAGAATGCTGTTTACTTGGCCTTGCCTCTGTGCATTTCTTTCCCTCAGGAATCTTCCGGGGCAGACTGGCTGATCAAAGACCAGATTCTGATCTTAATATCATCCTAATTTTAAGGTTGAGTTCTTTATTTTTGAGAAAGAAACATAACACATTCTACTTCCATATTTTAAATCTTGAGAACATAAAATTCTAATAACTGAAACAAACAAAAGTCTGTTAGTTCTATATTATGGCCAGTTATGATAGAGCAATAAAAAGAGAAGGAAAAGAAGCTGGAAATTAAGTTTCTGAAGAGATATTCCCATATTAATGCCAGAAACACCCAGCTTTATATACATGGCAAGAATAAAAAAGATATACATGAAGAGCAGGAGATAAACATAGAAGACAGAGAACCAGGGCAAAAGGAAATAGGAAGACTCATTATCTTTATTTAACTGTATAATGTCATTATTAAAGGGAAGGGAATCGGCAAACTTTTTTCTGTAAAGGGCCAGACAGGAAATATTTTAGGCTTTGCGGTGGGGCAACGTGCAGCTTCTATATTCTGCTGCTGTAGCACAAACACATGTAAATGAATTGAATTGGGGAGGCTGTGTTCCAATAAAAATATTTTAACAAAAACAGTTGGTTGCAGGTGGACTTCCAACCACTGCGCCACCAGGGAAGCCCTACAGGCCATATTTTGCCCAGCCCATTTATAGGGATGGAAAGTACAAACAGTCCAGTGTTTCTTTTTTTCTTTTTTTTTTTGGCTGCGTCGTGGTGGTAGGGACTGAACCTGGGCCATGGCAGTGAAACCGCCGGAGTCCTAACCACTGGACCCCCAGGGAACTTCCCAGTATTGCTTTCTTATACGAAAGCAGCCTTAACATTTACTAAATCCCTGAGAAGTACCAATTAAACTCAACTCAACATCTGCTGAACTTCTAAGAAGTACCATTCAAACTCACGCTTTTACAATTTTTTAACAGATAAACTGAACGTACAAAACACAGTATATATGGCAAAAACTATTTTTACACATTTACATTTCTATAATGGTTGAAAACATAAGTCCTTAAAAATTGGTCTAGGGCTTCCCTGGTGGCGCAGTGGTTGAGAGTCTGCCTACCATAAAAAAAAAAAAAAAAAATTGGTCTAGCCTTATTATATGCAAAAACACAAAACAACACAAAAATCCTATGAGCTTGTCGTATTTCATTTTGCAAAAGACTGCCACTAAAGGCTTATTGAGTGCCTATCGGGTAGAAATGCACAACGTTAGATACCTCCTCTACAAGTCTCCACTTCCCCACACCAGTTCTCATAACTCTATCAGAAGGCATGTACCCTATGGTGGTATCTGAATTTTCAACCATTTCCAGGATTACAAGAGGAGTAACACTGACCTAAGCACCTAAGTAGGAGACATTTCCTACTGGTAGGCACTGAGCATTTCCCCTCGGTAACTTTGGGAAACAAGGTGCTCCTGCCCAAGCTCTCTCACCTCTTTATTCTGCTGAGTTTGCTGCCACCTCCAGCGCCGTTTTAATGCTTCCTTCTCCGCTCCCTTCTCCATTAGTGCATACAAAGCTTTCCGTAGCATCAAGTCTCGATCATGGAAACCCCACATCCCTATGGCAAGAAAACATTATGGTTAAGACACCCTACCTCGACTCAACTCCACTTATTAATTATGATACACAGACCCTGGCATGAAGGAAATCAGGCTGAAGCCCAGGTTCAAAGAAACCCCTGCTGTGACTTGGGGGAAAGGTAATCAAGAAAGAAAAGATGTTCCTATTCTGGAGGTTCAGAAACTTTGAGAACCTGAAAGTGGGGGATATACCACATCCTACAGACTCCTGACAAGAAGCCTTTACTCGTGATACCAAGTCTAACAAATTAAAATACAGAGTGGGAATTCCCTGGCCATCTAGTGGTTAGGACTCCTCACTCTCACTGCCAAGGGCCTGGGTTCGATCCCTGGTCAGGGAACTAAAATCCCATAAGCCTCGTGGTGCGGCCAATTAAAAACAAATTTTTTTAAATAAATAAAGTAAAATACAGAGTAGCAGCAGATAAGATGGGTCTGGCACATGGTAATCAGCATCAAAGCTTGAGGGGTGGTTGGAAAATGGGGACGTTTTTTAAAAGCTAAGGCAAATAATATATTGAATTATAAATAGGCATAACAATTTAAAGAAAACAAGTCAATAATTATGTAATATTTTTGTATGGTGACAGATGGTAACTACACTTAACATGGTGATCATTTTGAAATATATAGAAATATTGAATCGCCATGTTGTATGCCAGGGTATAAGAGTGTTGTAGGTCAATTATACTTCAAAAACAAACCCACAGAAAAAGAGATCAGATTTGTGGTTACCAAAGGCAGGGAGAATTGGATGAAGGTAGTTAAAAGGTACAAAGTTCCATTTACAAGACTATTGAGTACTAGGGGTACAATGTCCAGCATGACAAATATAATTACACTGCTGTACGTTATATATGAAAGTTGTTAAGAGAGTAAATCCTAAAAGTTCTCATCACAAGGAAAAAAGAGTTTTTTCTATCTCTTTAATTTTGTATCCATGAGATGATGAATGTCCACTAAACTTATTGTAATCATCTCATAATGCATGTAAGTCAAATCACTATGCTGTATAAAACTTATACACTGCTGTATGTCAATTATATCAATAAAACTGGAAGAGAAGAAAGAAAGAAAAATACATTATTCTAGATTAGACATACATTAAAAAATAATAATAAACAAGTTTCACAGGGGACTGATGAAAACGTATCTTTTTTATATACCAAAAGGATAAATACTTAGTGGAATTATATGCATGCACATACAGTATACTGCTTGCTTACTGCTGCGCATTACTTCTGGGGGCCAGTTCTCAGAGTGGGACTTGTGCTAAATCCTATGTACTCCATACGATTTCTCAACAAGACTGAAAAACTAGGGCAGGGCTCTCTTCCATCTCCTCCTGCACCAGTGAGCATGCACACACACACACACACACACACACACACACACATACACATACACACAGCCTTGCTCTGAGCCATCACTTCTGTCTGAGATCAAGAATAGTCGGATCAAGTCCTTCACATGAGATTTAACTACTGCTTCCTTTCTATGAGGGAATGAAGGACCATTTTCAAGACTCACCAAGAGAGGCTGCGTGCAGGAGGCAGTTTCCATCTCCAGTAGTTGCCAAAGGAAGGAGCCTCTGGCAGGTGGGGTCCACACTCACCCACCAGTTCAAACGCCCTACAGAAACAGGAGGAAAAGGAGAGGAGCAGATGATGCATAAAGTTCTCCCTACTTCCCTATTTCTAAAACAGTCTCCAAATTTGCCTCCTCTAGGAAGCCTATCCAAAATCAAACCATCACTCTATTACTCTGTGTATCTTCTTCACTTATATCTGGTTCATCAGAATCTGGCGAGCACAACTGGTTAGATCAGTTCTTAAGTAGGGACAATTTCGTCTCCAAAGGGACATTTGGCAACGTCTGGAAATATGTTTGGTTGTCACAAGTGGTGGGGAGATGCTACTGCCATCTAGTGGGTAGAGGCCAGGAAGGCTGCTAAACACAATATAATGCACAAGGCAGCTCACACAACAAAGAATCATCTGGTCTTAGGTGTCAGTAGTGCTAAGATTGAACAACCCTGGGTTGGATGATGAGGCCTAGGTCATAGGTCGAAATCTGTGTTGGCTACTTGGTCTGGCTCTGATTTCTTCACTCTGGTCAGGAGACCAGCAGACACTGTAGCAATAAAGGTCAGCACAAATCCATCATCAGTAAAAGAAAAACAACCCAACATGTATATTCAAAGTGTCATGCAAGTATCATCTGCATATATGACAGTAAGCATGTCACCATGTATGTGGTACGACTTTAAAGACATGAGCGATAAGACAAAGTACTTAAAATACCCAAGAAAATGATTCTCAATTCTGTAGTCATCCTATAATTGCTGATTCATTACTTATATAAGGAAAATAATTTATGAATAATGCTTAAAAGTTTTTTTGAATTACTGGACAGTCTACTGAAAGAAAAACTGGCCTATAATCACAGCAGTCAGATAAACTGCTTACTACTTAAAAAACTGTAAATAGATGCACACGATTAGTATAGAAGGGCACAAAATGAAAAACAAGACCTTCCTTTCTGTGCCCCCACCTCCCACCCCCCTGTCCTTCTTCCATGGGAGGTTTTTAATAACTAACTAGCTTTCCCAGAAATCCTAGCTGCCTCACCCCAACATACCAACAAATTTTAAATATAATTTAAGACAAACATAATTGTAAAGGTAAATAAATCTTTTGGGAAAGGTTCGTATAAATAAATGTGACTTAGTTTAATCACCACTGTGCATCATGTACAGCATTGGTTCTTGGAACCAACCATCTACAGCATTGGAACACACAAGGTGTTCCAGAGCCAATTATAATTCATTTGTATTTTTTTCATGTATTGATTTTTAGGTATTGATTTGTAGGCCTTTCACATGTGTATCTGGTTTCCCTTCAATCAAACAGGAAATTTCCAGAGGAAAGTGTCTTATTTGTGTCCTTTCTTTAACTTGAAGAAGCACCTAGCTCAGTACATGTCTCTCTGACTGACTGCCAAGTTTGACTGCAATCAATCAGATCGCAGGCTTAGACTGGAAGCCGCTTGTCAAGCCCAGCCCCTCCACATGGCTGCCTAGACGTGGAGAGCAGAGGGAAGAGCATGGGAAAGGAAGTGCTCACTGACCTGCCTGCTCCAAGGCAACCAGCATGGACTGCTCAATGAGGTCTCTCTCTATGAAGCTGCGAAAGTCTTCATTGTACACAGTGAGATCTGGAAGCTGGAAGGCACAGATGGGCATTTCCAGGGGGTGCTCACTGCTCCCCCCACCCCCACCATTGGAGGAGACATGGGACCGGGCCAGGGAAACAATGCTGGAGCTGGCGTGGGAGATGCCCCTAGACAGGCGTTTTTCTGCAATGAGAAATGGAGTCACCTTAGAACAAACACAACCCACTCAGAGAACTTTCCACTCATGAGGTGATGGTTACCTCTTGACAAGGTTTCTAGTCAGGGAAAAACTGTAAGTCTAACTGGCTACCAAATTTCATGACCCTCTTTCTCTCGCCAAATACAGTTGGAGAAACATAGAAAGTGGTGTTTTCACAGGCACTCACATTAGCACCAAATATACATTCCTCTTTCTACCCTTTTGCCTGAACTTCTCTCCACGACACTGTCTTCTTCCACTTCCATTTCCCAACATAATAGGGACCCTTCATTTGGCAACTTAGTCATTGTTTGGTGGGAGGAAGAGGGAATAAGGGAAATGGAGTTTCATTTGGCTACACTGAGTCAAATAATCTGATAATTTTCAGGGCCTTGGAGAATGTAGAAAAGGATTTCCATTATAGAAAATTAATGACAAATCTTACACATTCAGGAACTTTCTTATCTACCATCAATAACATTTATTTATATTATTTACTACAACTATTCTTGATACTTATATTTATCAGAAATTTATAGGTACAGTCAATTCTTACTTAACATACTACAGAGGAAGGCGGTAATATAGATAGTGCCCCAAATTATTTCATTTGTTTTGAATACATGGCACTTATAATTCTCCAGCAGATATTCCAGTGTGATCATAATTTGCTCAGTATAGTATTGAAATTCATTTGCATGGCTTGAGTTATATAATGACTATCAGAAAGAGCTAAAAATTATATTGGGTATCAGGTCTTAATCCAATATCTGCCAGGGATGATGCATAAAGTAAGTAGTTAAAGTTATTTTATAGTGTTATTTTTTAAACTCTTTTTAAAGGTATTTTAAAAGTACCACATGCCCATGGTAAAAAATCAAAATACTACCAAAAGGTTTGAAGTGTTACAAAGAAATGTCCCTCTCATTCAAAATTCCTGATCCCTTCCCCAGAGGCGACGTTTTGTATCCTTCTAGAATTTTTTTGCCATGCCGTGCGGCGTGGTATGTGGGATCTTAATTCCCCAACCAGCGATTGAACCCGTGCCTCCCTGCAGTGGAAGCACGCAGTCCTAACCACTGGACCACCAGGGAATTCCTAGAATTTTTTATGCACATAGAAGCACAAATAACTTTTATAACAATTTTTAAAAACATAAACAGGAACATGCTATATATACTGTTCTGCGTCTTACCTTTCTCAATAGATTTTAGAGATTTTTCCAAAATAGCACATCAAGTTCTATTTAATTCTTTCTAATGGCTGCCAAGTATTCCATAATATGGATGATTACAATTTATTTAACCACTCCTCTATTAATGGATAATTAAAAGTTGTTTTCAAGCTTTAACTTTTAAGCTTTACACTACGTCTTTGTGTCTATTTATGAATTAGGTAAGTATGTATTTATTTAAAAGGATACACACCACACACAGACACACACACACACAACACATATATGATAAATTCCTAGAAACAAAATTGCTGAGATAGAGTATACGTGCATTTAAAAATTTTGACAGATACTAATAAATATTAACAAAATATCCTCCAAAGGGGTAGATGATAGGGATCCTTTGAATTCTATCTTTATGTGTACCTTATCTCAACAATTAGATTGTTATTCTTCTTCCTCTATCTCTTTGAAGATGGCATTTATACAGGATGGCACTCAAGATGCAGAAAGTGAGGGGTTCCAGCATCTGGACAGACTGAGGTCACCTCTGATCATTTGGTTGGGGAGGTGGGGGAGGAATGGAATCATCTCTAAAGGATCACTAAATTCTCTGACTGGTCAGCAGCTGCCTCCCTTTCTTTCTACTCCGCATATTGGAAACAGCCCTCAGCACCCCAATACCTTGAACGATGTCATCTTGCCGCTGTAGGGTGGGTCGGGGAGGGCGAGTAGACTCTCTATCAGAAAACCCTTTCTCAGGGGTCCTGGAGCCACCACTCCCCTCACTAAAGGGTGGGGGCAGGTTCCCAGCATGGACCTGACGTAGCTGTTCAAAATCATTGAGGGCGGCGCTCACATCCCAATTCTTTCCTGTCAGGACACAAAGCAAAAAGTGAATTGGGAGCTGAGAGTATAGAAAAATTGAGGAAAGATAAAGAACCATCATTCTAAGCATCTTATCAAAACCAGCGAGCATATACTCATGCGTACCTCAGTCATTCTCCTTTTCCTTCCCCTACTTTAATTTCCTTCATAACACTTTGATCTGGAATACCACAACTTCTTTATTTACTTATTGTCTATTTCCTAAGAAAGCCCTGTGTGCATACAGAATTTGCTTCTCTGAACTGAAAGGGCCCTCGGAGACCTAGTAACCTCATTTTACAGATAAAGGAAATGAAGCCTAAAGAAGTAGAGTTACTTGCCCAAAGTCACAGGTAGTTCACACCAGGGCCTCAGCTGGACTCAAGCCCAGGTCTCCTAATTCTGAGATCCAGAGAGTTCTGAGCCTAGATGTGCTCTGGGGTGTCCTAAACCACCTGAAACTGTATACAAAGTTATAGGTATGTGTGTTTTTCTAAAGAAAGAGCTGATAGCTGCCATCAGGTTATCAAAGGGAATTGTTAATTCCCCTCAAATTTAAGAATCACTACTCTGCTGAAGAAAACACCCGAAGGATAATTTGTCACAGCAGATTTTTCAGTTGCTTTCTCCAGTTAAATTAGTCAATAAATAACATATTGCATAATTGTTCACATTTCTTTCTGTTCTATTCCATTTGTCACCACCTTAATTCAATTCCTATATCACCTAGTGTCCCACCTCCAATCTACTCTAAAGGATCCCATGATATTAATCTTTCTACAGCACAATTCTGATTGTTTCAGTTCCATAATCAAATTTTTAGTGGCTTACCACTACCTACAGAATAAAGTTTAGCCTCCTTTGTCTGACGTTCAAGGCTTTCTATGACCTAGCTTACTTTTCTAACCTTTCCTCTGTGCTTCAACTTCCCTGGCTATGAAAGTAGAGGTGATAATACATAGGATTGTTAAGAAGATTAAATTAACTGAAAGCACTTAAAACAATGCTTGGCACACAGAAAGTGTTATATATGTATTTACTGCCATTGCTGTTATGCTTCTTGTTATAATTATAATTCTCCAGTTAAGCTGTATTAATCATCCATGCCAGATGAATTTATTTCTGAGCCATTAGATTCACCACTTGCTCCAACTCCCTTTGCTCACTCTGCACTCTGCGTCAGTCATACTGGCCTCTTTGCTGTTCCCAGAAATGTGCTAAGACTGCTCCCACCTACAGCCTTTCCACCAACTATTCCCACTGCCTAGAAGGCTCCTTCTCCAATATATCTACACAATTCCTCATCTCCTTCAGATGTTTGCTCAAATGTCACACTCTTAATAAGGCCTACCCTGACTACCCAACTAAAAATCACAACCTACCTCATCATTCCCCTTACCATTTTCCACAGCACCTAACACCTTATACTATGTACTTTACAACTTACTTGGTTATCATGTTTATTGTTTATTGACTATCTCTCAGGCTAGAATGTAAGGGCAGAGATTTTTGCTTGTTTTGTTTTGTTCAAGCATCTAGAACCTAGTACATAATAGGTACTCAATAAATATTTGTTAAAGAATGGAGGACTTTTGTTCTGAACCAATGAATGAATAAATGATTTGTCTTGAGCACTGGATAGTTATCTCCAACTGTCTGCTAAAGTCCTTAAAATCAGATCCTCCTAACAGTCAACATGTCTAAAACTGAACGTCCATCATCTTCCCTCCTAAAGCTTGCTTCTTCTCCTTCTTCTATAGTCCCTAAATCAGTAATGGCATCACAACCCCTCCAGGCCAGAAACTACAGTCATTTCAGCTCTTCACCATTCCTCAGACCCCACTCCTCCTCTTCCCTCACTATCTACTCAGTTCTCAAGGTGGTTTGTGCCCTTGAAACATTTCTCAAATCTATTCTTTCTTGTCCATTTTTATTGTCACTACCCCAATTCAGGTCCTCATATTTTCACCTGGTCTTTTGGGAGGGGGCTCCCTAGTCTCTCTACTCTTAGTCCCCCCTCCCCTCTATAATTTGTTCTTTACACTACAACCAGGGTTAACTTTCAAAGGAAAAAGCAAGAGACAGAAAGATAGAGACAGAAAATGAGGATCAGGTCCTTTGCTTCCCTTTCTAAATTATACCTTAAATCTACCCACTTCTCACTCTGCTGTTACCACTGTAGTCCAAGTCACCATCACCTCTCACCTGAACTATGGCAACATTCTTAACTGATTTTACCACTTCATCTCTGGCCACCTTCCAATCGGTTCCATATCTTTTATCAGTACACTGTTCAGAAACTCAAACCCAATCATTTCACTCCCCTGATTAAAATCCTTCACCAGCTTCCCACCGAACATACACTGAAATGCACAACCCTTACCATGGCCTACAAAGGCCCCCCATATTCTGCTTCCTGCTTATCTAACCAGCTTCCTACCACTCTTTCTTGTACTACTCTTCCTACCTCGCTCACTATCAGTGCCAAACTCTCTCCCACCTCAGGGTCCTTGTATAAGCTACTTTTTTTTTACATAAACACTCTGTGCTACATCCCTTTGTCTTGCTACTCTTGTGCATCCTTCTGTGTTCAGTTCACATGTCACTTCTTCAGAAAAAGCCTTTCTGAACTCTATATCCAAATTAGGTTTCTCCCTTAAACTTCCACAGCACCCTCAACTTTTCTTTCATAGTATGAGTGTGTGTGCACATGGGTGTGTGTGAGAGAAAGAGAGACGACATGCAAGCATTAACTTGTAACACACTTGTTAAAAGCCAGACTCTGAAACCAGATGGCCTAGGTTCAAATCCTACTTAACTTCTTGGACCTCAGTTTTTAAGCTGTAATACTGGGATAATAAAACCTATTTTGCAGAATGGTTGTGAGAATAAGTAATACATTTCAAGTGCCTCACACATATTGAACACATAGAAATGTTCAACACATGTTACAAGAGGAAGAGAAGGCATTTGAGCTGAATCCGGAAGGATGAGGAAAATTTCAAGAGAATAATGGAGGAAATGACACTGCAGACTTAGGAGACAACTTAATATGATCAGGGAAAGGAAACAGGTCAGGCCTGGCTGGAGCACAGGAACTGTGGGAGAAGGTAGTAGGACATGAAACTGAAAATACAAGTTAAGGGCAAAGCCATACTGAATTATCAAACTAGAATTTAAACCCTGATCTTCCATTTCCAAACCAACATTATTCTCACAGGTGCCTAAGTAAATGTCATATTGCCACACCTTACTAAGGGCTGACAACCTAGAAAATTACCTATGTGTGCTAAGAACTTGCTCCTTCCCCCACAGGCTCACCTATTTGCGTCATTATATATTTTCACCAAAAAGCATCTGTTAACTATGACTCCAAACAAAGAATCCTACTGACATGAGGCCAAGCCTAAAGGACCTTAAAATCTAGAACATTCACACTTACGGATACATACAGATATAAGTAAACAAAAGCAGCTAAATGAAAACATTAAATTAATCCACTCTATATAGAATGATCCATACAAGTTAGGGAAGGAAAGACAAAAAACATGAATGATCCCAAATATGAAAATCTAATCATTTATACATAAAAAGGAAGTCTTACAGATCTAAAATTATGGTTTTAATGGACTGATATCAAATTTCACTTGCATTACCTGAGCTTAAATTGACAGTGGAGAAAGCTACCCAAAAATTCAAGGTGAAAAGGGAATTTTGCATTTTAAAATTATGGTGGGTAATACACAAAGTAGATTATTAGAAGTAACTTAAATGTAAGGCCTACCATACACAAAGTGTCTTTCTGTTCACCTTAAATGTTCCAAATCATCCTAACAATAAATATCGCATCTTATTTTCTCTCTTCTCATTCTCCCCCAAAGACTCCTTACCTTCCAGGAGATCTCGGGCCAACCCTGGCTCTGCTCCTGTGGAACGGACAAAGTCTGACAGGACAGCATCCATGTCCAGGGTCATGTGATCATTAAGTACTTTCAGGCAGCTGATGTAGGGAGGACATAGATCAAAATTCAGGCCTCCACCTGAGGAGGAAATAAACACATAAGGCCCAAATTACACTGGAACGGGATGATCATAGCCCAATTTCAGCAGCTTCCTAACCAAATGGGGAAACTAACTATCCTAGCTCATTCATTTCAGTAGAATTTATTATAAAGAGTAACATTTAGTTTCCCAATTTCTCATTAACATTAGCTTTTTCCTTTTATTATATAAGTTTCAGGTGTCTAGCATTACAGTTCAACATCTATAAACACTACAGTCATCACCATCACAAGTCTAGTTACCATCCATTGCATACAGTCCACCCACTTCACCTATATTAATTTCTTAACTACTACACTAACCACAAAACCATAATACCACTCCAAATAATGCTCTTCCTCTGCCTTTCTAGAGTATTACATTTCTAGCCATCAGTTTGCTTATCCAAACTAATGGAAGGAAGCAGCAAACTACCACCCTGAAGAATTCCCCACCTGCATTATTCTCTTACATAGCGCCTGTTTATTTCCTTCTTGGCACTTGATATACCCTAAAATTATTTTAGTTGGTTGCTATCTAGCCTCCTCCTCCAACATAAAAGTTTCTTGAAAGTACAGAGCTTGTGTGTTTTGTCCACTAATGTATCCCCAGCATGTATCCCTTGGCACAGTGCTTGGCAAATGGCTCTCAGCACACATTTTACTGAACGAATGAATACTATACACTGAATAACTTTAGAGTTGACTAGTACTCTGATGCTAGCTGAGGAAATGGGAGGAGCAAAGTGATATCTAAACTTAATCAAAATAGGGACTTCCCTGGCGGTCCAATGGTTAGGACGCTGTGCTTCCACTGCAGGGGGCATGGGTTCGATGCCTGGTCGGGGAACTAAGATCCCACAAGCCGAGCAGCGTGGCCAAAAAAAATTTTTTAAATAAGAATACTCAAAATAAAACAATCTGCGATTATGCAAAGCAGAGTGGAGATCCCAAAGGTTCATAACAAAGGTCAATCTTTGTCCACTAACTTCATGAACCCAGGAAACATGCCTTTCTCCACTCAGGACAAATGACCACCAAGTAAGTTCACCTGAAAAAGATCACTTCTTTCAGACTTGAATTTGGCAGAAACTATGTCCCTGACCTGTCAGCCTGGCACCAATCCACATTCCTCTGAAGTTAGCAGTCCCAGCGGAGCGAGCAATAACCGAGTGAAAAACAACTTCTCACCAAAATCTGCCACTTCAGACAGGTTTACAGTTCTCTGTAAAAGAGGACTTGTTGGTAAAGTCACCAGGCACATACCTGCCCCACCAAACCCACCAGTCCCCTGCTTTGGCGGAATGCCAAAAGTAGAGTTCTCAAAGGCAACAGAGTGGCTCAGGTGACTGTCTCTTCAGAAGCATCTCCTTCTAAACAACCTAAACTCTAAGGGTGATTCTCGGGTACTTTTTCATCACACCTCCCCTGACCCCAAGACACAGATCCTTTAGTGGTGTGATCAGATCCTAATTATCTAAATTCCTTAGAAATAGTAAGGCAAATAAAAAGCAGTGATTTGTGGGTTATAAAACCAGTCGGCCACTAACTTAATAACTTCATGTAAAAATTTTTTTTTTTTTTGGAGAGAGATGGCAAAATATAAAGTATTCCTTCTTGTACTGTTCCATGAGTACAAGAGGTCCAGGAGCAGAGGGACATGTTTAATTCCTATTTGTGCCGCAACATCTAGCACAGCATCTACATTACTGTCGACAGTCAATAAACGCCTGATGAATAAATGATTAAATGACTAACTGAACCTCCACATCAGCCACCACCAAACCAATCAATCTGAGGCTTAACTCAGAAGATCAGAAATGTGAGGGTGGGACTTCCCTGGTGGCGCTGTGGTTAAGAATGCGCCTGCCAATAAAGGGTACATGGGTTCAATCCCTGGTCCGGGAAGTTCCCACGTGCCGCCGAGCAACTAAGCCTGTGCACCACAACTACTGAGCCTTCACTCTAGAGCCCGCGAGCCACAACTACTGAGCCTGCAAGCTGCAACTATTGAAGCATGCGCACCTAAAGCCCGTGCTCCACAACAAGAGAAGCCACCGCCATGAGAAGCCCCCGCTCACCACAACTAGACAGAGCCCGCACCCAGCAATGAAGACCCAACACAGCCCAAAATAAATAAATAAAAACAAAAATAAATTTAAAAAAAAACATAAAAAGAAGAGAAATTCAAGGGTACTTCATCTTTCACATCACCCCACTATTTCTAATGGTCTGTCCCAGTCCCAATCCATCTCTCAAAGTTTTACAAACTCTCCTTTCTAAAGAGACATCAACATACTGTCACTTCCACCACCCTCGTATCAGAAGAGTTCTACCTACACTTATATATATTAGCTGGGTGACTTTGGTCAAATTACTTACAGGGTGTCAGTTGCTTCTTGTATATCCTAGACTTGGATTCAATGACTTCTAAGATTCTTCCCAGGTTTAAAAAATGAACTTCTTTAGTTCACTACAGCCTCAGAAACTATGATCCTTACATTCTCTTTTGGTCTGCATATTATCAATGTCTAATTTACTTCCATTTTAATATCACAACTGTCAGAAAAGACTACCATTACATAAAGAAATTTTGGCCTAAGATACCTCAAATTCAAAATGTTGTTGTTTTTAAACAACTTAGTTCCTCAGATAAAATACTTAAGAATTAAATTCCTTCAAAATTCACAGATGAATGAGTGGTTTCCCTTTCCTCTAATACAGACAAGAATTCCTTCTTCAAGCCCATTTTAGTCACTGTCTTAGGTCACAGGGCATGGTAGCAGCCCAAATAACTTAAACACATGAATAATCTAAAACCAAGAGCACAGCTGCAAAATGAATTTCAACCTTCTCTCTTAAAAAAACATGCAAAGGAACTTGGTAAAGCCACTCTAATAACTTACTGAAAGGATGTGGGAAATATACAGTAAGTACACAAATAACAATCAACAAAAAGGTACTCAGCAGAAGAGAGGAGTTGATTAAGCCACAGGCTTATAGGCAATTTCCCAGCCAGCCAGAGGCTTTTGAGTGAGAGAAGCCAATGAAAACCATCGATGTCATGGCATCGTAGACCTCATATGTCAATGTAGTAGGATATTCTTTTAAAAAATATTTTTAGGGCTTTCCTGGTGGCGCAGTGGTTGAGAGTCCGCCTACCGATGCAGGGGACACGGGTTCGTGCCCCGGTCCGGGAGGATCCCACATGCCGCGGACCGGCTGGGCCCGTGAGCCATGGTCACTGAGCCTGCGCGTCCGGAGCCTGTGCTCCGCAGCAGGAGAGGCCACAGCAGTGAGAGGCCCGCGTACAGAAGAAAAAAAGTTAAAAAAAAATATTTTTAAAAAATAATTTCCAAAAAAAAAAAAGAATTAATTCTGAGTAAGTCGTCTGGAAAATAAATAAATAAATAATTTCAAGGTCCAACATTATCTAGAATGATTTGCTCAAAAATTCGAAGCACTAAACCAAACTTCTTGGCAGCCCATTCTTATATTTGATGTCTCCAGGTGCATGCCATGGACTCCACCCTAACCCCACCCAACAGGTGAGGACTGCAGCTTTTGTTACATCACCACCAACACCTGGCTGGAGCTTCTTAAATTCCAAATGGGAATATCCAAGGCAATGACTAAGACTCATAGTCCTTGACTCTCAGCACACAGGAAGGAAAAAAAAGAAAACACTGGCTTTCAAACTTTCAAATGAAACAGAAGAGGTACTCAAATATTTGTTGATTGAATGGTGTTTAGACAAATCTAAACTGGAGTCAAAATCCTCCAACCTTCCAATTGGTGGGACTTTAGCGATTATTTAAACCAATGTCTGCCCCAATGCAAGAATCCTTCTATTACATCTCTGACAGATAAATCATCCAGTCTCCACATGAATACAAGCTCTGATGGAGACTCATTTCTTTGCCACAAAGTCCATTTTATTGTTGGACAGCTCTAATTGTTAGAAAATGCTTTTTTAAACTAAATCACCAGCCCCCTCTCTCTCACACATAATGGTCCTTGATCTCTTCTCTAGAACAATAAAATCTACTCCCAGGAATGATGGAATTTTCATGGAAAAGGAACAGATAAAACATTTCTTTCCATAAAAATGTGTTGTAGGTCAACACTGCAATGTTATCATAAGCCAGCCAGTGCCTTTTTTTTTCTTTTACAAAATTCTTCCTTATATCAATACTTGCTTTTACCTGTATTCATTCATAAATGTTTATGCTGACCCTACAGTACAAACTCAACAAGTAGAATAAATGAAGTCACGTACCTTGTTCAAAATTCACTTCTGCTGCTATCTTTGCCTCTCATCCCTACTTCCACACTTTCATACCCTCTTGAAGTGATGACAGCAATCAAGAATAAAAACTAACAAGTTAATATTAAGTAAGCACTTTCAAAAACACTATCTTATTCATTAACAACAAAACCCCTAGAGCAGGCTTATTATTCCCAGTTTACAAGTAGAGAAAGGTATAAGGTTTGAAAAGTCAGGTGGGTTACCTGAAGTCTGAACCCAGATATTTTGAACACATGCTCTCTCTACTGTACCATGCTGCTTCCCTAGGGACTAAGTCATTACTGATTCCCAGAACTGCACTGATTCTTATCCATTCAATTCTTTCACCATAGGAAAGGGCTGTGCCTATCTCTCAGTGTTTATTAATGACTTAGACACCTGCCTTGTATTTTCCTCAGTTCAAAGCCTACCACCTTCCTGAGCAATTTCAACACCCACCTGCATAATCCATCCAACATTTCTGCCTTAGAGTTTCATAATCTCATCAAATGCAAAGACCTCCATCTCCACTTCAACAACTCAGTCCTGGACCCTGCCATGCCCTGAAACCATTCCACCTCTAAATCTTCAACTCCCAACATCTTACTCTGTCTACAACCTCATCTCCCTCCAGCTTTTCCTTACTACTAAACCTGCTACCTCACCTCAAGACATCCTCACCTCAGACGAAGACATCCAATTCTTTAACCACCTTATTCATTAATTCAACAAAAATTCATGGAGTGCCTACTCTGTGTCAAGCACTACGGTCAGGACTAGGAACACAACCATGAACTAGACATAATCTCTATCCTCACAAAGCTTCCAGTATGGAGGGAAAAACCCACAAAATTTCACAATTATAATCATAATTGGGAAAAATATTGGGGGGAAGGGTGTTATAGCCTATAGGGAGTCAGGAAAAGCTTTCCCAAGAAAGTGACATTACACCTAAGGACTGACAAACGAGTAGGCATTGGAGACAAACTAAGAAAGAAAGAATGCTCTTAGCAGAGGAAACATATCAATGTTCTGTGGCAAGGAGGAACACAGAAGTGAAAATGGTGCAAAATGAGGATGAAGAAAAGGCCTAGGGCTTCCCTGGTGGCGCAGTGGTTGAGAGTCCGCCTGCCGATGCAGGGGACGCAGGTTCGTGCCCCGGTCCGGGAAGATCCCACATGCCGCGGAGCGGGCTGGGCCCGTGAGCCATGGCCGCTGAGCCTGCGCGTCCGGAGCCTGTGCTCCGCAGTGGGAGAGGCCACAACAGTGACAGGCCCGCGTACCAGAAAAAAAAAAAGAAAGAAAGAAAGAGCCTAGTGGACCCTAATGAAGATTGAGATTTTATCCTAAAAGTAATGAGAAGGCTTTGAAGGGTTGAAGGCAGGGATAGGACATGATCAGATTTAAATCATTAAAAGATCATCCTGGTTGCAGTGGGAATAGTTTGTAGGGAACACAAGTGGATTTAGGGAGACTTGTTTAGAAAACTGCTGGAAAAGAGATGATGGTGAGCTAGACTAGGATGAGAGCGGAGAAGACTGAGAAAAACAGATAGATTCCACTTTGTTCCTTCTTACCTACCTGAACATAAACACAATGAGTGATGACTTTATTTTCCTGTAAAAACCTATCCTTATCCTTCCATTTCATTGGCCCAACCTGGATGGACCCCACATTCAACTTCTCTGCTACTAAATAGGGCTACTGCACAAGACAAGATCACATAATACTACAGAGCAAAGTGACTACAGATATATGGTGTTCCACCTCATTCCTTTCAGTGAAACACTGCAGTCTTTTGCTTGACTTTGGTACCTAACCAGTCTTCTCAGCTACTACCCCACACCTTTGCCATTCTCCCTGAGCCTCCCACCAAAACCTTATTACCTCCCTTACTCCTGGTAGATGACCTTCCCTCTGACTGCACAGAAAAAATAATGAAACGAAGCAAAAGGAGTTCCTTCAGGCTTCCTCCTCTGCCCTACCTGCTGGCTGCTATTCTCTTCTTCCCTGCAAAACTCCTTAAATTAGACTACAGTCACTGATGCTACTTTCTCACCTTATGGTCAGTCCTCGACCTATTAAAATGGGCTTCTATAGAAAGACAACGGCACCACTGTCTTATAGATAAGATCATCACCATCCTCCTTGCTGCTTATCTAAAGTATCTCTTTGTAGGGACTTCCCTGGTGGTGCAGTGGTGCTCAAGTCCTGGTCCAGGAAGATCCCACATGCCGTGGAGCAACTAAGCCCATGTGCCACAACTACTGAGCCTGCACTCTAGAGCCCATGAGCCACAACTACTGAGCCCACACTCTAGAGCCCGCAAGCCACAACTACTGAGTCCGCGTGCTGCAACTACTGAAGCCCGTGCGCCTAGAGCCCATGCTCCACAACAAGAGAAGCCACCACAATGAGAAGCCCACACACCGCAACGAAGAGTAGCCCCCACTCAACGCAACTAGAGAAAGGCCGTGTGCAGCAATGAAGACTCAACGCAGCCAAAAATTAATTAATTCATTCATTCATTTTAAAAAATGCATTCACAGTCTCCAACTCTTTCCAACTCACCCAGGAATCCCACAGGCACTTCAAGCTCAGTACATTAAAAAAATGAGCCCATTCTCTATCTCTGTCCCCCACCCTTTCAAGCTATTCTTCTTCTGGTATTGCCTATTCTAGCAAGTGGTACCACCATCCCTCCTATCACTCAGGTCACAAGCCTGGGAACCACCCTGGATTTCTCTTGTGCCTTATCCTCGCTCACAAATAGTCCTTTATTAAGGTTTACTAATTTTAACCTTAAAAAATTCTCAAATCCATCCAACACCTTCAGATGTTCATAACCTGGACCCCAGTAAGTAGCTTCCTAATTTCTCCCTCTTCCTCTCTCCAGCCACTTTTCACAATGGTTGCTTGTAGAGGCTGATCAATCTAAAATACAAATATGATAGTATTATATCCCACTGCTCTGAATTCTTTATTGGATCCTCAGTGACGAAAGCTTAATATCCAAATTCCTATACATGACAAACGAGGCCCTTCATGATCTAGCTCTACCTAACCCTCCAGCCTTATCTACCTCCCATCATTCCCCTCCTTGTACTGGTAGTTCCCCAAGCATATACTACGTGATTCACATTTCAGTTCCTTTGTGAATGTTGCTCCCTCTGCCTGGAACGACTCCTGGCCTAGCAGGTGAATTTTTATTTCTTCTTTAAGGCTAACTTAAGTACTACCTCATCTGCAAAACCTTCCCTGGCTTCTCAAGTTAAAGTGCCTGCTTCCTCCTTGGTGTTACATCTTGTACTCTACCTCTATCGTATTCTTTATCACACTGCACAGTATTTGTGTTTATTTACATGTTTGTCTCCCCACTAAACCATGAGTAATTTGAGGGCAGGAATCTTGTCTTGTTCATCCTGTATTCCTAGCATCCAAGCACCTGGGAGGTACTCAATTTTTGTTCAGATGAACTGAATTCTACTTGTACAGTATCCCACTACACACACACACACAAAACAGTATTGTCGATAATCAGATAATCAGTGTTGTAAACAGGCAAGTCATCTCAAAGTGTTTACAGTGTGGTAAACGCTGCTCATCTCAAATACATTTGCTTAAGATTGTAATATGATCTTATTTGCAACAGATTTCTCTCCCTAAATGTTTAGCTCAGACTAATATTAAAACCAGTCTGCATGATCTGAGTGCCCAACTACTTAGTAACAGAGAAAAGTGACTTAAAATTAAATACCGACTGTAGATAATACAGCTATGTTAAAATGCGTGAGAAACTACTGACCCTACATTCTCCCATCTACAACATTCCCCAAAGTGTCCACATTCTCACACTATACCCACTCTCCTGGTCCCAGTGATGCATTACAGCTGTGTCTGAGTACTCTCCAACTCCTCCCCAAACTCACTGGAAAACCACAACATTCAAGACTGTCAAGAATTTTCAAAGGTCAGCAACTCCTCCACGTCTATGATGTCAGTCCCAAGGAATCCAGACAGGGAGAAAGAGGAGGGACAGAAACCCTTAGACTTTCACACAATTCTTGATTAGGTGGGCGGGAGAGATGAAAGACTGTCTTGGCAGATTGTTTTTAGTTAATATACATCCTTCCAAGTGAAATAAACAGAATATAACCTTCTTAGAAAAAAAAGAATTGACCGAGTTCCATACTAAAGAGACCTATATATCACTAAGTGTTATAACCCAGAGATAATAAGATGGGTCTAAATGGAAGAAAAGAAGGAAAAGAAGTAATGTGTGTTAAAGTTTTAGACATTGTTTTCATTTAAACTTCCAAACAACTCTTAGAGGTTTGTCTGTATTGTTAACTCCATATTATAGATGGAGATGTTAAAGCTCACAAAGGTTAGATAATCTACCCAAGGTTATACAGTTTTAAAAAGTGGTAGAACCAGAATCTTTATGAGTCCAGCCAATCTGACTCCCAAGACCAGACACTTGCACTAAATCACACTTAGTCCAGGGAGGAGGACTGAGGAAACACAGGCAGTCCACCATGTGAAAGTCTACCCTCACTGCTTCAACTCCTTTCAACTCCACCTGGAGAGAGAGAATAGGCTCTGGATTCAGACAGATCTAGGTTCAAATCCCTGATCTACTACTAATGGTGGTGCAATCATGGTTAAGTAATAATATGACTGTTTTGTGCCTCTGTTCCTTCATGTTAAATTGGGGGAAATACCTACACTTCAGACCTCTTGTTAGGATTAAATAACTTAAGATATGAAAAGCCTTTAGGGCAGTGCCTAGCACACAGTAAGTCCTCAAAAAATGTCATTTGCTTTCTTGCCTAATTCCCTCCCACGCACTCTGCCTCACTCCACTGTGTGTCCAACACAGCCTCTGTATCTCTCCTTCAGAAGCTCCCCCTACTTCTCCAAACAAACCCTCCAGTCCTACAACTGTTTCCAAGGCACAGTCTTAACACATACACATTGTACATGCTCTATCACTCCCATTCCAGTGTCTTTCAACTCCTCAAGTCCTCAAGAAAACGTCGTAAAGGGAACTCCCTTAGTTGCATCTTCTACCGGATGGTCCCTCAAAAAAAAGAGCAAAAGAAAAATGTCTGTCCTCTCCTAGCGGTACAGACATAGCTAAATAGCTCCTTCATCCCCAAATCTCCAGGAACAGCAATTTCACACATATTGACCAAAATTCTAATGCCTTAATCTACCAGCCCTATCTCCCCACCTTACTACTCTCCTCATTCCAGATTCAAAGACTCTATAATATTCACCTAATCTCATGCACAATGTCTATTTTTTGGATTATTGGAAGGAATAATCCTATTCACCCTGCACAATTCTGAGATGTTTTCTACCTCCACTACAGTGTATACTTGGGGAATGTCTATTTTCTCCCCCAAAAACAAACTCAAGAGAAAAAAACTTAACCCGATCATATAATTTACCACTCCCAAAACAATGCTATTGTGTATACACACCAGTAAGGACTCAAGAATTGGCCCCTGGACTTTATCACTACAACTGGTATGTGTATGAGTCAGAACAAGATTTAACTATTTCTTTTCAAAAGTTTCTAGTTTTTATCGGGCTACAAACAGCAAAATAAATTTCTAAGAGACAAATCCCATAAATAGCCAAATGCTAATATACAAATGAGACAGAAGTTCACAGAGAACTCCTTATGAACTGGTATTTGTCTTTTCAGTGCTACTGATAAAAGGCTCCCTGGATTACAGTTATTTGGGAAATTTAATAATTTGGAAGGCTTGTACAATGGAAGTGACCTTTGGAAAAATAAGGGCAGAGACAGTCACAGAGAAAGTCTATTATTATAATATTGGCACAAGAGTAACTTGAATAGAAACAGAAACCATGTTAATGTTTATTTTTTTTTAGATCCAGACCAGTATGTCTATTTGCCACACACAATGAATTTTTTCTTTTTCCTTTCAGCTAAGGTCGAGGATAGCCCAAGGTTTGATTCTCAGTAAGTTCAACTTTTAAAAGAATTACACATGCCACAACTACTGAAGCCTGTGCACCTAGAGCCCGTGCTCAACAAGAGAAGCCACCACAATGTAAAGCCCGTGCACCACAACAAAGAGTAGCCCCTGCTCGCCACAACTAGAGAAAGCCCGCACAGCAATGAAGACGCAATGCAGCCAAAAATAAAAAATATATAAATACATAAATTTATTTTAAAAAATATTATCATTACTGAACTTTTTTTTTTTTTTGCAGTATGCGGGCCTCTCACTGTTGTGGCCTCTCCCCTTGCGGAGCACAGGCTCCGGACACGCAGGCTCAGTGCCATGCTCATGGGCCTAGCGGTTCCGTGGCATGTGGGATCTTCCCGGACCGGGGCACGAACCCGTGTCCCCTGCATCGGCAGGTGGACTCTCAACCACTGCGCCACCAGGGAAGCCCTGAACTTTCGACATGAGAGAAAAAAAAATACTACAAATCAACAGAGGCTAGTCTAATAGCAAAACACACTATTTCTCTAGAATCAACCCTCAACTTATTCAGTAGCTGACAACATTCTCTCCCCTTCTTGATTCCTAACTACTGGTCATTTCACTGTCAATTACAGAACTTCCATTCAAGGGAAGAAATAGCAGAGGGGGAAAAAATTCCAATTACTATCCTATCTGAGATTAGTTATCCACAGGAAATTAATTCACTTTGTAAATTCCTTCTGATAAATTAACTTCCTTCAGCATACAACTACTAATTTTTATAAAAGCCTCAAGTAGAAAATGAAATCTGCGTTTTATAAAATGATATAATTCAGTTCAAAGAAAGACACTTTTTATTACTATTTTTTTTTTTTTTTAATTCTCCACCTGCAAGTTCCACTGTTCCATCTTTCCTGGCTATATCTAAACCTCATTTGAACTCCCACAGGTACAATATGTGAAAAATTCACTGGCACTTGCTGTTATCATATATTGCCTTATCATATTAGTTGGCCTTCCGGATACTTACCTCACCAATTTGACTAACAGTCATTCATTCAAAATTTACCAAGCCGGGTCCACCACAGCCTGGGGATACAAATGAAGAAGAGAAGCCAGAGTCCTACCTTCAAGGCACTCCAGTCTGGTGTGAGAAATCTAAACACGCTTTTAGTGCCCAGTGGGGTAGGAAGAGGTATTAGGAGCAACTAGTTTACCTTGATGGGTCAGGGAAGTTTCTCAAACTTAGTCTTTAGGATGTGTAAGGCTGGAGGACAAGATACATTCTAGGTAGAATTAAGATCCTTGAGCTTGGCACCTTTCTTTTATACTTTTAAAAATTCTAAACAGGCCTAACAAACTGCTTGGCACATAGTAGATGCCCAACAAATATTTGTGGTTCTAAATTATTCATGGTAGTCCATGTGTGTGGTTAACTAAGAGCTCATCTATATCTAAAATAGGCTGGTGAATATTTATGGGTTTCAAATGTCACCATTCACCCCATAGACATGTAAAATAAAGGTCTATATGAACAAATACATTTGTACAGCTGTCTGTTCACTAAGAATAGCTTCTCTTTTGCTGTAATTTTTTGTTTTTAAAGTACTTTCACAAATATGGCCTCATTTAATAACAATTTTAAAAATTATATACCCTTTGAGATTTTTAATCCCCTCTTTTCTGATGGAAAACACATACACAGAGAGAAGCTTACAAAGCTTGAGTGATACCCAGATAGCAAGGAGCTTGGACCTACATATTCTGAATTTGAATACAGGGTTCATATCAGTTCTCCAGGGATTTATAGCAAAATGAAATCAGTCTAGCCATGCAAAGTCCACAAGGTGAAGAACTCTTTAATACTTTGCTTTTATAACTACTATCCACATTCACCCACACTGTCTTCTAGCCACCATCACCCTCCCCATCCCCCAGCAATCCTGCCAACACACACCTATTTCTATTTCCAGGTTAGAGTTAAGAAGCAGAAACTCCAACCCAGGGTATCCTGAGCATTATTTGGGTCTCATTCATTTGTATAGGTTGTACCTTTTGTGATAATAATTTCTCTTTTAAAAGCAAGCAAGCCTCTGGTGGCACAGTGGTTAAGAATCCATCTGCCAATGAAGGGGACACGGGTTCGATCCCTGATCCAGGAAGAACCCACATGCTACAGGGCAACTAAGCCCCTGCGCCACAACTACTGAAGCCCACGTGACTAGAGCCCATGCTCCACAACAAGAGAAGCCACAGCAGCGATAAGTCCGCACAAGGCAACGAAGAGTAGCCCCCGCTCAGCACAACTAGAGAAAGCCTGCGCACAGCAACAAAGACCCAATGCAGCCAAAAATAAATAAATAAGCAAACAAACAAACAAATTTATTTTTTAAAAAAAGCAAGCAAGCCTCATATTTATGCACATAAAATTAGTTACAAGCATATAATACAATCTGACAAGTCTAGTCTACCTAGTTATACACTTCTAATAGTTACACAATTAACATTTCACATTCAGGTCTTATTTGGAACAAGGCTGGTGGTAAGGTACAGAAAGTCAGTCTATTTTCCTTGTTTGGCACTCTAGAATTATGGACTTTAGAACTAGGATATCAGAGATCATTTCATTCCATACCCTCAAGTTACAGATAAGAACACTGAGAACCAGGTGAGTGAGATTAAGTGACTTGCCCAAAGCCACACAGCTAACTAGCGAGAAAACTGTGTATAGAACATAAATCTGTTAACTCCCATTCCAGAAATCGTCACTTGACTGCATATATACTGATAACTTTCAATTCTCCATGTAATCTGCACTGTGGATTGATATATGAAAATGTCTTTTCCTCCTGCCACCCAGATAAATCTCTTACTTCTACAGATGTATATCAAAGAAAAAAATGTGTACCTGGGAAATTCAATCACTTAAGCAAACCATATTGGAGAAGGGAAATCATCTATAAAGAAAATCATGAAAACATGCTCAAATCATCATTTTTGTTCTGATCGTCACCACTAAAAATATAAATTGGATTTGAAAATACTGTATTCTTAGCCTTATATCCCTAAGGTCTGAAGTTCTGTAAAATTTAAGTTTTATAAAATTATAAAATTATGTATGACATAGGGAGAGATTTTTTCTTTTCTATTGATAGTTTGAAGCTATAATACACTTCTCATACGTTAAGAAATCACAGCAATAACTAAATTTTGAACAGAATAAAACATAAAAACCAAGAGATAAAGCACCAACCTTTAACACATTACTTCTCCTTGTCCAAAAATGTAAAATACCTGGAAGCATCAAAGCAATCACTTTCCTCGCGTTCACATTTATTCATGTTTATTTGCAGAAAAGCTACATTTCTTCTTCCTCTCAGGAAGGGCCACCATCAGCACAGAAGCACCGAGGTCACACAACTCTCACCTTATGAAAACTTTAACCTCCTGACTCAATCATTCAATAAGCACTTATTAAGGACCCGCTCAGTGCCAGGCAGTCTGCTAAGCGGAGGGGACACATCATGCATCAACTAATAAGGCATTATCCCTGCTTTCTAGAAGTTCATCTAATGGGCTGGTTCCAGAGAAAACCCTAAGATCAGTATCAGCTAACTTCCTTTATTCAACAAAGATTTACTGAGTGCCAGGCCTAGAGACAGAAAAGGATGGCAAGGAAATTTTTACAAGTAAGAGGTTTTTTCAAAATTTACTGAACAAGTTGCTCTTTTGGATTATAAAAATCACATGTTCTTCTCTAAGAACACCAATCATCAGAAGTTGACTGTAAAGGCTTTTAATGATAACACCTAACCAAATATTTTGGTCAAAGGCACTGTTTCCTCAATCTTCCTACACTGGGAGGCCAGGCAGATACTATCCTGGACCAACATAACTTTGTTATTTATTATAAGATCCATAATATAGGAGTGTGGTTGATCTTACCAATAAACTGGGATGAGTTGTTTCCTATGTAGACAGATGCTTCCAGTAAAATGTACTATAAGCCTCTAAGGTCAAACAGATGATGAATCCTGTTAAATTTTCTTGCCACCACAGAGCACCAGGTATAGTATAGGTAACCCTTCATGAAGACATAGCACCAGGCCAAGTTTTCAGGGTGTCAGGTATCTGCTTTTCCTTCTCCCTTCCAGAAAAACTACAAAAGGTATCAATTAGTACACAAGTCATCTGGCAAATATCCCATTGTCCTCTGAGTTCTTCTCCTTGAAATTAATCCAGGAAACCAACCCCTGTAAAAATGAATCCCATTCCATTAATATTTTTAATGTTATTATTAGTAATGATGGTGGTGGTGATAGCAACCACTAGCTTTGTGGTTCACAAAACACTTTCAAATATATTATCTTATTTACTAAAAAAAATGGAGGGGATAAAAGGAAATATCATAGGCAACTATCTCAAATATCAAAAATCAAACCCAGTTTAACTGGAATCGAAAAGCAAGCATTTTTAATTCTACCAACGGGTCAAGAAGTTATTTCTATCAAAAAAGCAAAGGGTTGACTCTAGCAAAGCAAAATCACAAATACCCACTTATATGCTAGGCCTAACTGATTCAATTTATAAATGTTAAGTCTCAGCAAGAATCTGATATTATAAATCTTTGTTACCCCAACCCCTTTCCCAAATGCTTTACCCACAGGTAAAGGCTCAACAAATACTCTTCTAAAGAAGGAACAGTTAATGATGAGGAAGCTGCCCTAGGAAGACAGTGATAATACTCAGCATTCAAGTATCTTTTTAAGATTTAACTAACGTTTACTGTGCACCAAGTCAAGTATCAAGCACTAGGCTAGACACACCCACATAAATCATCTCATTAACCTCATGAGCCATGCCCAGATATTCCTGGAATCCAAATACTAAATTGACTGGATCCCCAATACTAAATAGTTTTGACACTTACAAACTTGATCCCACCTTATTAATCCCTAGAATTCAACTCCTACTGGAATTTAGCTCAGTAAGCATCTTTTAATGCTTTCTGCTAGGTAATGCTCATGAAAAAACTCCCTGTGCCTGTTTTTAAGCTCCTAACTCCAGAATACCACTCATTCCAGATATGGCACATGGTGATAATGGCCATAATCTAACAAGTATTCTCTTGGATCACACTTGCTAAAGAATAAATCCAAAATGCTAACAAAACTGGATTTCAGCTGGGCAGAAGACATTGAATATTAACAGTCTTCTCAACCTCGAGTCTATTTTCTAGTCCTCTGAATACAGAAAGTCTTCTCTATTTGAATGAACTGTGGAAAGCAAGTGTGACCCAAGAGTCACATACTCATCAGAAAGAACCAAGGGAAAAAGAAAAAAACATTCCAACTGGCATGACCACATCACAAGGTTAACAACACATTACTCATCATTGTGCTACAAGAAAGAACTTGTAAGTGGGCAAGGAAGTCAAGGAAACAAATAAAACTCTCCCAGTGCTCAAAGCACAAACACATCCAAATGCCAAAGCAGGTCTCACTGTCCAGTTCATGCCCAGGTATGAGTGGGTTCAGAGAGAGTGGGTAGAGGGGAGGGGAAGAGAGGAAAAGCATTACTGTGCAGGTGTGCTTGCCAGCACCAAGGCAGATTTCTTTCTCAGATTCATCAAGAGCCTTTTTAAAAAGAAATACTGGGGGAACCCACCTATTTTTATAGCTTGATTTGTGCAATTACAGAGAACATGTAGTACATGTAAACAGCAGCATATTGTATTGATAATAATTGTTGCAGACATTCCCTTTGGAATCCATCGGTTCTATACCTAAATCCTACCTCTGCCACTTTCTTGCTATGTGACTTTGGGCAAGTTATTTAACTTCTCTGTGCCTTAGCAGGGACCTCATCTGATATTCACTGTGATATCCCTCAGCACCTTAAACAGCGCCTAAATATTCTGGTGAATTAATATTTTATTAACATAGTAATAAATACTTTGGATGAATTACCTGCAAGCAGGTATACGAATATCTACCTAACTTACGGAATTGTTATCAGTATTAAATGAGGTGATTATATAAAACACTTAGTATAGCTCAGGGTAGGGTCTTCACTATTAAAGAGCAAAGTTTTCTTCCCTTTATTCCCCAGGCAGGTCACAAGTTATAAAAGAAGAGTCATGGCAAGGATTAAAATGGGATAAGAATTGTAGAAGCCAAACATTGGAATATGTTGACTACAAGGGAGCTAACATAAAATTCAGGAATATTTAATCTTGGCTGAAGAAATTACATAACAGTGCCAGACCCTTATAGTAGATACATAGTGTTAGCTGATCCAGAAAATGCTATTTTGCATCTGCAGGTATCTGTTACCAGATAGATAAAAGCCTGGTAGAAAGGAAAAGGAAAGGAAAGGAAAGGGAAAAAAAGGGAGTAAGAAGGAGTCACGGGCTTCCTTGGTGGTGCAGTGATTGAGAGTCCGCCTGCCGATGCAGGGGACACAGGTTCATGCCCCGGTCCGGGAAGATCCCACATGCCGCGGAGCGGCTGGGCCCGTGAGCCATGGCCACTGAGCCTGTCTGTCCAGAGCCTGTGCTCCGCAACGGGACAGGCCACAACAGTGAGAGGCCCGCGTACCGCAAAAAAAAAGGAGTCACATCTCAAATATACCTGACTACATATTTAAAAACAAAACATAAAGGATTCTTCAGAAGGCCATTCAATTCTCTAAAAACACACCATTAGCAAAAATACCCTATTGATTCACAGTATTTACTGCCCTTTTTAGGTAATAAGATCTGTGTAAGGAAACTGTTCATTAACTGCTGACAGGGTAAATAAGCTTGAAAGATTTGGGTCCAAAACTCTCCTCCTCCAAAAAGACTAATGTGGCCTTTGAGACTACTTCACCTATAGTTTGTAACCAAAGCAACCTAACTACATGCAGGGAGAAGGACTATTTTATCTTGAAAATTGGGGGTCAGAGAATATATGCAATTAAATTCAAAATCTGAAAGAATCTTTTTCCTTGACTGTGAAGAAGTGAAACTCAGAAGAAGATGGCTCTAAGAAACCTAGATCACTGTTACATTACGAGCCTGACAGAAGTATACACATTTAGCGCCTAAATATAAGGAAAATCTATGCAGAACTGAAACAGCTTGTGGTTAAACCTCATCATAATGTGGTCTTCAACTTCCCATTTCACTTCCAGGCATTTGCTCTGTGTTTTTAACCACCTGACCCACCTCCTCGTAAGCCGTATGATATAATAGAAAGAGCACTGAACAACAGTCAAAAGAATGGGCTCTACACCAAGTTCCACTACTTACAAGGCATGCACACCAGCCACTTAAACTCTTTGTATTCAGTATTATCTGAGTGTTGGGCTAGACTCAGTGCTTGCTTCCACCAGGGTATCCCTTTGGAGAGTAGATCAGAAACCAACCAAATCCAGCTCCCCTGCTGCTATAACCCAGAATAAAAACATGAGCATTGTTCTTATCTATCCCTTTCCCATAAAAGCAGTTACCAAATTCTATTTAGTTTTCTTCAAATCACTTATATCTCTCCCCTTTCTCCATTCCCATCACCCCTGTAGAGACTCTTTTGTAACAGTCCTCTAACTGCTCTCTCTTCCTCCATTTCACACCACACGGCTGAATCAATTTTCCTAAAATACTAATTTATATATACAATTCCCTGCTCAGGAATTTTTCACTGTAAGGATAAACCAAACTCCTTGGCCTCAGATTTAAGGCCCTCTCCAATTTACCTAACTCTCCAACTTTATTAATCTCATTGCTCTCCTAGGTGAAACACTATGTCTACTTGTTCTGCCTCCCAAGCAAGATGGGCTCAGCTCAAAGTTCTCATACTTTGAATGTTTCCCCTCTATAATTACCCAGTCTTCTCTCTTCTCTAAGGCCTAGATTATCCTAAGGGTAAAAACTTTCCCTACCCACTCCCTCTAAACTTCTGTATAACTCTATATAACTGTACCCCTCACTGGACACGTAATGCCCATGACTTTGTATTACTACTTATCTTTTTATGCAAACATTCAGTCTTCATAACTTACTAAGTTCTTGATAACTTTAACTCTTTCTATACCTGAGGCCTAACTTTTCAGAGGGCAGATATCTAACAAAATGTTTGTTGTTAAGGGTAACTACCTTGAACAAGTCATTTAAATATTCTGGGCCTCATTTTCCTCACCCAGACAATGATGACAATATGTAAATTTCCTTTCCATTCTAAAATGCTATGTGAGATTATACATAATACTACATAGCCTGTATTTCTTTTTTTCTAAATATGTGTGTGTAAATATATAACACTATGTCCTATTTTAACCCAGAATATATATTCCCAAGGGGCCAAGTCTCCTACTACTTGTTTAGTTTATTTATTGGGTAACACTTCCTTGGCATCTCCTCAGAGCATCTTGTCCAAATTCCAGTACACAGCAGGTGTTCAGTAGAAAGGAATTTATAGTCTCAGCCAGACAGCAAACATCAAGGGAAATCTGCGTAGATGATTTTTTTCAATCTTAATTTCCATAATGAACTAGTATATTACCAAAAATTACAAAGATGATGTGAGAGAGAAGGAACTTAATATTAAAATGAGAGGTCACCTTGTGTCAAATAGCTAGGAATTTATTTTAGGCATCCAAAGAAACTAGGATGCAGCCAATCTTAAGTCTAACTCTCAAATTCTATTTGCAGAATTCTGAGGAGTGTGTGAAGTCTCTATCCCTAGACAGTAAACAGGGACCAAGTATTCTTCATATCAGATAATCTTGTCCTTAGTACTAATGGAAAATTTCAGAAAATGAAGAGTCCAAACACTCAGCCAGGTGAGCTCCTAGTTCAAAGAAGATGAAAGCAAACACTCACAAAGGAACTCATTAGAGCCTTAAAGTTTTTAAATGAGAGCATGCGATCCAAAATATTTTTGTTAGTAGCATTATATTTTCCCATTGTCTTGCCTCCATTCCTCACTTGGGACTATCTTCATGTAAATATCAAGACATACTCATTCTAAAGCCTCAGAGGAATTCTTTTCTTTTCCTTTGAAGTCAGTTATTAATGATTCAAAAGGCACTAGCAGACCAACTCATTTAAAATGACCTAACTTTTCAAAGAATTATTTTAGAACACAAAGCTGATACTTTCAAAGCTGACGTCTATATATGATGTTTTCCAAGTAGGTATGTGGCCTGGATACAACTTTGATATAGTTTAGGTACAAGGTTTATAAAGAATTCTAAGCGGTTTTGAACGATGAGAGGAAACAGAACCTCTTTAAATTTTTATACATATCCCTTTTTCCCATTTCTGCTCCTCTGCTAACTCTCGCTCTCTACTCTGTTTCTTTGCTCTTTCTCCTGATTTCCGCATTCCTCCTCGCTCTTACCCTAAGAACTGTTTGGGGAACTATGGGTAAGAATCTGGTGCCAGGAGCCAGGGCTCTTACCCTCTTCCCTGTTAAGTCTCCAAATATCAATAAAATCAAGGGTCACAAGCAATTTTCTCTTCGCACCACCAGATCTCCCTTATCAAGACTAGAGAAGAGACATGGGGGTGGCAGGAAAGGATAGTGGGGTAGTCATCTACTCAAAGGAACTGCAAGCTCATTAAAGCCAATTCAATCAATTATATGTAGCTACTGACAGCGTAAGTTTTCATCTCAGCCTTATCTTCCAGGTACTCTGGCCTATAACCTTCACACATTCCCCTACAATCTTCCCAAATATACTAAATGTGTGCTGAGAAATAAGAACATTTTATCAAAAATTTGAGCTAAAGATAACTACAAAAGATAATCGGCTGTAAATTAAAGTTCAGAAGTGCATTTTAGAATTATAAATAGATTTGGAATTAGCCCTCAGAAAGGTCCATAATAATGTTCTTCAGAACCCCCATAGGAAATCAAGACGTGACATGTTAAGTTTAACCACAGTTTAAGTTTAAGCAATAACCATTAAATATAAGCTTAAGCAATAACCATTTAACATAATAACCGTTAAACATAATAACCGTTTAACATATAAACATAAGTTTAAGCAATAACCATTGGTGATATTTTACTTACTTTACCTCTAAAATTGCAATTTCATTATAGTTTAACTTAACATTTAATTTCTTCCTGGTGGCGGGGAGGGAAGGGCTTCCGTGAGGCCTAAACAATGTTATACTGGTACTACACATTCCAGAATTAAAAGCTTAAAAATATTTTGCTGAGATACAATCTGGTCTCATCAATAAAAAAGGTGCTGTTAAAAGTATAAGTACATATATATGTACAAATGTGTACATTATTTAGGCTTTCTTTTTTAGAGGCCTAAGAATTCCTGTTTCTCAGCAGTATTTATTAAGTGAACAGATAGCCTGCTTTTTCCCAATGCCAATATAAATCTCCAGTGAAGGTGTCAAGACCTTGATGACAATAGCAGAATTTGATAGCTAGTGAAATGTGTCTGGCCACAGGAGCACATTGCCTCAAATACCATCAGGATCAATTCCCAGGAGTTTCCTCATTGGGATGATATCACCAATCAATTCCTATTTCATTTCTCAGGGAATGTTTGCTCTCATCTCCTACAGGAAGTTAGTCTTGACTGCTCTCAACTTTTATGTGCATTTCTATATAATTTTCAGTGCTGAATGTTTCTTTATAAGCTTTATTTTTCATTAGGGCCACTATATCACTCATAATTAAACAGTTCACCAACTCAAAGGACTGTCTTTAATTTTTTATTCATTAATTAACCATTTAGTCACTAATAGCGACTAAATGCCTACTATGTTTATGTTACTGTGGCAAGCCCCTGAGGGATACATAGATAAAAGAAACTACTTATCTGCTTTCAAGGAGCTCACAGTATAGTAGAAGAGCCATGCTAAGGGCACAAATAAACTAAAATACAAGAATATACAACCACCACCAGATCAGTACCAATAAAATGATAGGCGGATTCAGAAGTAGGAAAGATCATAGCCTGCAGGAGAAAAAAAAAAACAGGAAAGTTTTCATGGAAGACAGGGTTTAAACTGGGACTCTGATGGGTAGGATTATTTCATGAGGCAAGTGGGGAGGACAGTAGAGGAAAAAGGCTTCAAGATTAAGGTGATTAAATGAACTAGATCTACATGTACACAAATGTGAAAAACAATGTTGAGAGAAAAGGTTGCCAAAATATATGTGCAGTATGACTCTATTTATGATTTCAAAATAAAACTATATGTTGTTTGTGTCTATATTACACATTTTCTTAAAAAGTATAAAACATGAAATGGAATGATACATAACAATTCAGAACAGGATTCATTTCCCAAGAAAGAAGAAGGGGATAAGGATGCAGAGTAGGACTTTGGCTATATCTAATACCTAACAGTTTATATCTTAAAGAGAGTGAGAGATCTAAAACAAATATGACAAAATGTTAATATCCATTAAATTTGGGTTGTGGGCTCAAAATTGTGTTAGGGTTTTTTCCCCTGAACTTTTCTAAATATTTAAAATATCTTAGTATTCAAAATTTTTAAATTAAGAAAGGGCCGGGTAACTGGAAGAATAGGGGAGTCATTAACACAAAAATAATCAGGAGCAGGTTGGTTCCCCTAAACTTTAAGGGAACAGTTGATAAGCTCAGTTTTAGACTGAAGAGTGTCCTTCAGATCCCCCACCTAGTGTGCACAAAAGGCACTTAGAACAGAGTGAGGTGGAGGCTGACATATATGGACAGAAAGGAAGTTTTTATTGCCATCCTAGGTCAGATAACTGAAGGGAGAGAGAACCACCTTCCCACGTAGCTTAAATGCCCTGTAACCAAGTCATCTGCCGCAAAACAAAGCCAAGGAAACTTCCAGTTACACTGGAATTCAGATAAAGACTCACTGTGAGTAGCTATTCCATGCCGCCTCTCTCCCCACCCCTCCCCCAAACACTCATAAACAAAAACAAAATGTACCCTTGCCCACTTGAGAAAGAATTAAGAATTGGCAGCTCTGCTAAAGTGGACAGTATCCAATGCAAGGCCCTTCTCTGGAGATGTTGACAGAGCCCAGAGAAAGGAGTAGAGAAATCATAATTCAGTTAAGTTTCGATGAAGACTTACCAGTGGAAGGCATCCATCCTTCTACATCCCCTCATGTCCCAACTTTCCCCAGGGGAATCTAAGGACCTCTAAGATGTCCTCTATCCTGTTCTGTTTTTCTCCAGCAAAAAAGACTAAAACGCAAAATCCAAACTCTTACTTCGCACTTTAAACCCAAATAATTTACCTTCACAAAAATCCAACGAAATTAAAAACATGGGGAAGAAAGATTTAGAGTCCAAGTATAATGACAAATCTTGTTTTTTAGATATACTTTTTGTCGGTGCCCAATTTATCATAGCTTATTTCTTTTACCAAAGTTTCATTGGTACAATTTAAAATTAAGTTTAAAAGAAAACTTGAAGGCAACTTAGCAGGAGAGATAAATACATCTACACACACAATAACACAAATACCTTGACATTCTTCTACATTTGAATCACTATCGCTGAAGAATCCTAACATCCTATTCACACCACTCCAGGGCATCCAACTGCCCCAGGTCAAAGTCCCTGTTCTCCATGGTACTCTCAGAACAGATCTTCCTCAGTCAGACCTGGGAAAATACCACTGTTCACTTTGGACTAGTAAAAAGGACAATGGAGTGAAACGACAGAAGTCCTTCTGTCTTCTAGCTCAATGCAGTGTGGCAGAATGGAACAAACACTACAACGGGACTTGTGAGGGAATGAGAGAGGTGAGCTAACATTTATTAATCACCTACCTCATTACAGCCACTGAAGACTGAATTCCAGACCAAGCTATCACTTCACTACTTCTGTGATCCTAAGTAAATCTCAGGTATTCCGTTGGAAAATCAATGAGGGACACTAAGAAGCCTAACGGTCCCTCTAGTTCTCTGATTCCATGATTCCACAAACATGATCACTCAACAACAAACGTATTACTGTTAAACATAATAAAGTTATTTTAAAAGTCTTTTGCTTTGTTCCTCTCCAATCCACCCTCTATATACCACTAACAAAATAATCTTTCTAGAACATGAAACTTACTTTATCACCCAATGCTTAAAAAACCCTTAAATGGCTTATCATTTAGTGTAGCACAAGATAAAGCTGTCCATGATCGGCCTTACCTACTTCTCCAGCCTCTTCCCTGCCCTCCAACCCTGTCCTCCAGCCATAATAATTACTTAAAAGTTACCTGAAGAAGCCTGACTGTTTCGTTCCTTTAAGCTTTGTTCATGCTGTTTTCTCAGCCTGGAGTGTACTTCTCTCTATCATCTGTAGGGTATATCCTTAACTCATCTTTCAAGACTCAGCTCAAATATCATCTCCTCTGGGAGGCACTTTCCAACCTCTGAATGTCCAAGGCAGAATTGACCTTTAGGCCCCCACTCTGCCCCCTACATACCTCTAACACAATACCTATCACACTTCATTCCATCTATATACTGACACATCTCTCTCCTCCCACTAGACCCATAACCCCCTTGGACGCTGAGATCTTGTCTGACTCATCTGCTTCCTTAGTGCCTAAGACAGTGCTTACAAGAGACATTCAATGGATATTTGATGGAGTGGGGAACAGAGGAACGGAAAACATGAAAGGAGACAGAAAAACTCAAGTAAGATGGCCTGAAGAGTGGAGAATAGTAGTATTTATCAGTACCACTATCTTTGGCCATCTGCTCTTTCCCTAAACTCTAGTCTTCAGAGAGTTTATTCATCTTCTTGGCTACAGCTACCACATCTATGCTGATGAACTGCAAAACCACACTTTCAAGCATTATTAACCCTCACCTCTCCACCAGCTGTAGGCTCTTCTCTAACAACTGGAACACCTTTCATTTGGATGTTTCATTGCCACTTTAAATCCAAAACATCTCAAACTGAACTCATCATATTTCCCTAAGAAATGAGGAAACCTCCCTAACTTCTTTACCCCAGTCAGTATCTCAGAAACCCAGGCTTAAAATGCTATCGTTATGTTTGATTGAACACTCTCCATCATCTTCCACATCCAGCCCGCACTGATTTCAATTTTTTCCTTCACAATCTCTGTCACTCTTTCCCCTCCTTAAGCCACCCTCCACAACTCTAGCTCAGGCCTCATCACCTCACACATCCCAGCTGCTAATCTCCCTTCCCTCCAAGCCCATCTATTTCCCAATATCATCATATTACAATCCTAATAAAAAAATTCTCAGTGGTTAGCTATTTTCCATTGTTTAAGATCTAAACTTATAAGCCTGACTTTTAAGACCCTCTATAAACATAGCTCCAGACCGTCCTAACCACCTGTGTTTTACTACTATTCACTGCGACTCAGGTCAGTCTCATCACTGCCCCAAGAACATTCCAAGTATATTCCTGTGCCCAGGCTTCTGCTTGATCCCTCTCAGCTCCATATTTAAATGATTTTTTTGTTATTTGCTTCATTTTCATTTCTTGTACCTAATACAATTTTTTTTAAGATCTGGAGTAAGTCACAATTCCTCTGTGACATCACTCATAACTACCTGAGTACTCTTCTCCCAAAATACCTATGGTATGAGGTCTGTATTATGCAAATGATAATACACTTTCACACTTTAAATTTTTCTCTGGCATAAAGAGTCTCAATAGGTATTCATTCCTTCCTATTCCCCTTACTCCCAACTAGGCTGTAAATTCTTCAAGGGCACAAAACTGTCATTTTTCCTAATCCTCCATACCACTTAGTAGAACTAAATTCACAGCAGGTCACTAAAAATAACAGCTGAGTAGTCTCTCCTATCAAAAACTATTTCTTATAGTATAAGGTATAAGAGATAATCCTAAAAAACACAGTTAAAAATAATCCTGAACTAAACTGTATAAATTAAGATGACTGATTTTTCCACCTCTGAATTTTAGCTCAGAAATACTTCAGTCTCCTGACTTAAGTGGTAAATAATAATCCTGTGCCCATGACATCACAAGCACATAGTTTGGTAATGATTATGAGAAGGCTGGGGGTAGGCAAGGATGAAGGAAAGCAAGTCAACTGAAAGAACAAGGATGGAAGAACAGCTGTGTGATTTTTTTTGTTTACCTCTTAAGTGTGGACTTCTCCTCATTCTTTTTTCTTTTTTTTTTTTTCTTAAATTGGCCACATTTTCAAACAAGTTTACTTCAGGAGGAAAAAATCTAATAGATTTTCAAAGGAGCTAATATCTGAAGAGCCTCCACAAAGCCCAAGTCCTTCAAAAAAAAGCCAGCTTAATCTTCAACAATGCAGTATCACGCAGTAGGACTCTTCCAGATATTGTGAGTAAAGACTTACTCAGGCTGCAACATAGGCATCTTCTACCAATAGCTCTTAGGAATAAGGCAGACAGCCTGAGGCCACATTGGACATGCACAGATTTTGAAAAGAAATTGGTCTTCATTAACATACTCAGTATAGCCCAGTCTTAATTACCCTCATATGGACTTTTCATTTTATGGATTTCTGAGGCAAAATCTTTAATTCAAGACTGACGTTTCTTCACCATCAGTATACTTTCCTCACTATCAGGTAATTCAGGCTTAGAAATGCCAATTCATTTCATCAGTATGATCCCCAAAACACTAAAATAAGTCTGGTTTTTAAAATAATGCATTTTCAAACCAAGAAATTTCTTTCTGAAGTTCTGAATTACCTAAACTAGTGCTCCCTACAATAGCAGAGATAACTGAAAGTTCAATGCACTGGAAACATGACACTGCCCTTACCATAAGCTCTTGAAGAGAATCCAGACAAAGCCTTGAGACTTCCCCACAGGTTGGTACAACATCAGACAGTCACAAGCAGAGCTCAACATAGTGAGTAAGGTGTGTAAATACAAAAATTTCTACAAGGAATCTTATGTCTCCTGGCTGATCTCTTTAGGCCAGGATGGTCCAGAAGAGAAGTAGGAGTCACAATTTACCGGTGCCTGACTCCTTGTCCCTGAGTTCTTGGATCAGAGGGCTCAATACCTCTCATTAAATCCATCCTTTGTTCAAGGACCTACAATGACTCTATTGACCCTTTCATCAACACCCAACAGAGTCTGGCCTCTGAGTCCCCGCCACCCTCTCGCCTGCTCTACCCATGACTTGACCAACCCACATTCTCTCCAGTCATTCTCATTTATTCTCCCCACAAACACAACTTAGTCATTCATACCATCATTGCACACTGTACATTCTATACTTTCTGCCCAGAAGATCTTTTATCTCCTTTTACTCCTAACACAGAATAATTATTTTATTTATTGGAATGCTCACACCTATTATATAGATAAGGATGGAGAAGTAAATTGCCCAAGGTCACATTAGTAAAAAGTAGAACCACAAGTTGAACCAAGATCATCTAACTCCATAGCCCATGCCTCATTATGACTCTAATCCATAGCCTCCCAAGTCCATTTCAAAGTTTACTGACTCAGAAATCTTCCCTAATTTACTTCATTCATACTTTGTTACTTCGAATTTTCTAGTCTCTACATACTTCATTTGTAGCACATTAAACTTGGTTTTGTTTATATGTTTTTTCTTAAATGTTAAAGCTTATAATAGTCTGCTTTCTCATTTACATACTGCCTTCCCCAACATCATCCTTGTCCCAAGGGCAAGAACACCTGTTTTTACAACTTTCATATCTCCCCAAGGCCTGTCACTGACACTTGGAAACTGCCTTATCCACAGGAGTGTTCAGTCATTACTCAGCAAGGATTTATTACTTAAAAAAAAAAAAACAACTTCCTTCTTCTATCATATTAAAAAATCAACTAATTTCAGGCGTTCATGATAAAACTGTCCTGCGTCTGCATTCTAGTTACACAGATTTTAATTGTCTGACTTATCAGGGGCTGTTGAAAAGATTCCAGGCTGCCATTCCACAGCTCCTAAGTTTGCATAGGAAAGATACTGCTGAAGTCACACTTCAAAGCATTGTTTCAGGATTTTTCCCTTGATGGGATGAATGTCTGGCGTAAGGAGAACGTGTGCTCCCTTATAAAGTCCTCTGCCAGCATACTTAGCATGCTTGAGACATTCAGGAGCTCTAAAACTTTAACAAGTGGCACTTAGTGCCCCCGTAACAGTCTGAAAACTTATTTTTAATACTGAGTTATTCCATCATAATTCACTTAGTTACATATATATTGAATCTCAAAATTCCAAACAAAGCCTTCTGAGAACTGAAAACAGTGATGGGCTATTGGGCTGCCCTACACTTATTCCTAGAGTTTATTCACTCCTTCAATCCCCACCCCTAACCCCTGGAATAATATATGTAGTTCAACTAGGGGAAGTTGTTAAATACAGATATGAATTGAATTTGCCAGATATCAGCACTAATATTGGCACGAACTAACTCATAAATTAAAACAACAATTGATAGTCAACAGACTCTGGAACAGCATGTGTGATTTTTAAAAATTAGATATTACCCTTCAAATTAAATCATTTTCAATAGGGGTCCCAAAAGAAAGAGATTAACGAAATAAAGCTTCAGGAAAATGTCCACGTTGTTGGTAACATCACTACACAAAGTCCAACTAGTAATTAACATTCATTACTGGTCAGCCTGCCTTATACAAGTCAGTAGACAGCCCTTTCTCTGGCAAAGGTTTACTTTTTTTCTTCACAAAGGAGTCTTTGGCATTAAATGAAAGGGATAAGTCAAAGCGGGCAACAACAACAACAAAAATAGTAACAGTTTGGAAACTATCTTCCTTCCATCGTTCCTTCCTGCTTGAATGCGTACTGTCCAAAGTGGATATCTGTTCAACTCTAAATTATTCATGTTAATGGATGATTATCGGTAGAAAGGTGCCGATAATCCGAAATGGAAAAAATCGAAAAATAATCTATTTCAGTTTTGGAAAATCTTTTCAGCGTATTTATCATTTCAATTATTCCTAGCATGAGCTAATATGTGTACTCATTTGTAATCTCTAAGTACATAGTAACTGGCCACTAACTCAGGGAGGTGCTCTGAGGCATGCTGGGTAGCTAGTGGAAATTAGAACAGACTGGTATTCAGCTTCCAGATGAGCAACATCAATTTCATTTATTTTACAGTTCTGTCCAGCCTTCAAAATATCAATAGACTAGCACAGCAGGTTGGTTACTAACCTTTAAAAGAAAGGCTTGGAAAAACAATGAGGACAAAGAGTATAATTGTTTGCCCATAATGTATTCATCTGTAAATTATGCACAGCAAATGTTTAATTACAAGTCTGATTCTCCCTAGGCACCCAGCATAAGCCCCTGCTGTCTTCTCCATCCCATCAAGAATGCAATCTCATTTATTAGGAAAGAAAGTTTCTGTTTTTTAAAGTTATACAGTATAGAAAATGTTTTTTAAAGATTTAGGACTAACTATCCTTTTGGACCCGCCTTATCACTACCTCTTCTCTCTACTTTGTCCTTTCCCACTTTAGAAATAGGTTGAAAGACAAAGGGATCCAGCGTCCTCTAAGATCTAAATATACAGTATGAGAAGCCAAAGACTGAACATTACCCGTTTCTGATTTTCTATAAAGTATTTTACACATATATGTACTAAAAGTCAACTAATTTTTGCCTTTGCATTCATGAAAAGAAAACTCCCTGAAAAGCTGGGGAGAACCTCTTACAGAAAATTTCTTTGAACCTAATTTTTATGTCTGTATTGTGCCCAGAGAAGCCACCTGGGCTCCAGAGAGACTATCTAGACCGTGGGGGGATGCGGGGGGAGGGGTGGGAAAAAAAGAGGAAGAGAGAGAAGGAAAGACGGAGGGGAAGAGAGAGGCGGAGAGAGAGACTCAGAGCGCTGGTCCTTGTGAGCCGACAAGCTAAAAATACGCCGGCCCAGTAAACAAATCCCGTTCCATCCCGACCGGAGCCACACCGTTAACCTAGTAATTATGAGAAGAGGAGTGAGATCACGCAGCCCCCGGCTTACTCATCATCAGCTTCTAAAGTTTCCATCGGCTCACGGCAACTTTTCTTTTTTCTAAAGTTCATAAGCCTGCCCTAGAACCAATCTCTCTCTCTCTCTCTCTCTCTCTCTCTCTCTCTCACACACACACACACACACACACACACACTTCTTTTTCGCTCCCTTCCTCCATTACTGGACGCACCTCAGTTTGGCTATCGATAGGGGAGAACAGCTTGTTTTCTTTTCATTTTACTTTTATATTGAGACTTTAAAATGAACTTTATCCTACAATGAGGGTAGTACCCTGCACTCCTAGCCACCTTAAAACTCCACCATCTCTCCCCGAAAGTCTAGCTGACAAGGGAGGACCGTCCAAACTGCCCAGCACAGTTGACGAAGGGAGGCCACGAACGGGGAAGGGGGGCTGGGAAGGCGGGACGCAGGTGAAAGGGAGGAGTAACCGCGGAAAGGTTGGGGCCAAGCAAGGAACAGTCAGGGCGAAGAGGGGGTGCCGAGAGGAGATGGCTCAGGGTGAAATATAATCAGAAAGGAGATGGGGAACAGTGGCGATCAGAGGGTCAGAGTTTGGGAGTCTGAAGAGGCGGGAGGGGCGGGAGCAGACGGGGGAGGGTGACAAGGCGGGGGCTCCGTTACCCTCGCGGTTCCCGGGGCAAGGCCCTAGGCCGGGGCGGAGCGCGGGGCCCGGCTGCCTCTCCTCATTCCTCTGCTGTGACCCCGGGGTCCGGCCGGCCCCTCCCCCGTCGACGATGGAGGCGGAGGCGGTGGCAGAGACTGAGACCGCGGCTGTTGTTCCGCACAGGATCAGGAGCTGGAGCCAGACGGGACTGATCTGGACTGGCCTCCCCCAGTGGCTTTTTGCCTGCTCCACACTCGACTCAGGCTGCTGGTTCAGGATCGGTGGTTTTCGGCCGTCCGGCCGGAAACA
>NW_020175391.1:551668-559353 GCF_003031525.2 Neophocaena asiaeorientalis asiaeorientalis | reverse complement strand
CCTAGCTGCGGTCAGTTTGGCGCTTGCCCCGCGCGTGACCCTGTGTTTTCCTGGCCCATGTACCTAAAGCCCCTGTTCTGGAGAGTTCTTGAACCGGAGCTGGAGGGCTACTGGGTGGACTCTTGAGACTTTGAGGTGTAGTCAGTTGGACACAGCCCTTTGGGAAGAAGCAGAAAGAGGCGGGGTAGTTCTAGAAAGGTGAGAGGGATGAAAATACTTAGACTGAGAAGACTGAAATTCTAGTTACTCTACACGATCATTCTGGACTGACCGGAGGAAAATTAACACTTCTTCCAGACCAATCTCCACCCAGTTAAGCACTCTCCCTCCTTCACTCCTGCAGTGAACATAGTGTAAGATGTTAGGGGAAAACCCGAACGAACTTTTTGGCCAACCGCATACTTTTCTCTGTAAATACTCAATATTTATTTACTTGCATAATGATAATACCCTATTGACATAGCTGCCTTAGACTGTTAGCGCAAGCAAAACAAGTTATGTAGTGCTTTTTTGGTAATACCTTTTAACAGCCTTGTACAACAACCATGCTGTAGCATAGTTCAATTCACAAATATTGAGTCCCTACTACGTGCAAGGCACTGTGCTCATTGATCCTGGGGACACAAAAATGAATAAGACATAATTCCAGGCATCAAGGGTCTTACGCTTTAGTAAAACACAAAACTGTATTGTATAAGGCAGAACTCGCATATGTGCTGTGTGATTTACAAGGACCTATGGCTAAGGGAACATAAGCCTTGCCTGGCACATAGCAGACCTTCCATATTTGTTGAATGAATAAATATTAGACGAACGTGGACAGTTTCAAGTAAGAAGAGCCATTTAATAAATACCTCTTTATGACAAACACAAAGTGCAGCCAGCCCCTGCTATAATCTGACCAAAGAAATGCTAAGTTTTTTAAAGTTTATTTATTTTATTTATTTATTTTTGGCTGTGTTGGGTCTTCATTGCTGCGTGGGGGCTTTCTCTAGTTGCAGCGAGCGGGGGCTACTCTTCGTTGAGGTGCAAGGGCTTCTCATTGCGGTGGCTTCTGTTGTTGCAGAGCACGGGCTCTAAGCACGCGCGCTTCAATAGTTGTGGCTTGTGGGCTCTAGCGCTCCAGTTCGGTAGCTGTGGCGCTTGGACTCAGTTGCTCCATGGCATGTGGGATCTTCCTGGACCAGGGCTCAAACCTTTGTCCCCTGCATTGGCAGACGGATTCTTAACCACTGTGCCACCAGGGAAGCCCAAGAAGTGCTACATTTTAATTCAGATTCCTAACATTGTGTCAACTGGTTTGCGTTTTCAAAATGTTGTGCCCATTAGGCCTATTTAAAAACAAATATTACAGTCAACTTTTCTGTCCCCTCACTACTTTCTGAAGTCTTCAGTTTCTAAAGGTAAAGAGGGGAGCATAGACACTTTAGAATTATCCAGCTCAAGACAAGAAAATTGACATCTGAAACAAGATACTTCCTAGACAGCTATATCTCCTGGGAATATCCTGGATTTAGAGTTGAAGATTTAGGGCCTAGGGCTATACCAAGGCCAAGCAGGTCAGGGTACCTAGCATGAGGCACATCCAGGACCAGCAATACAGGTTGGCAGGCAGAGGCATTTGGGGGACAAGCATGTGGGGACTACAAATTTTGGACACTGTTCAGTGGCAAATTTGAGAAGGAGTAGGATGAGACTTGGTCACCGAACTCCATGGATCACACCCACCCCTTGCCAGCTAGATCTGAGGTAGGAAGAAAGGTCCACAGATGAGGAGCCTCAAAAATTTAAAGCTATCTTGTTTCATCAAGGCCCTCCCAGGACCAGGTTATGCCCATCTGTTAACTACGTCTTTCTAGTCTTAACTCCACTACCACAGACTTATTATGACCAGGTATGACGTTCAAAGGCCTTCTCCACCTCTCAGTACAAGGCTGACCTTTACTTTTGGCAGTGACTACAAAAAGTTTCCAAATTTGAAAGCTGGACCAAGTTGCTGGTCAAACTCATTTAAGTGACCACACTTTATAGGCTTGCCTGGAAATTTAGGGGCCAGGAAGTGATGGGATTGCAGTTGCTTTGTGCCTGTTTCTTGCTCTGACCATCCATCACTCATTGTTGTTTGTGCAGTTGCTCAATGGGCTGCTTGTTTTGGGTCAGCCCAGGCTGTATGGGTAGCAGTGTGGTCAGCCGGGCTGGGAGCCAGGCCACCTGGGTTCTGGTCCCAGCTCAGCCAGCCCCTAATCCATTAAGTGATTCCCTATTCCTATGTGTCAATTTCTCTGCCTAGAAGCAGGGGACCTCTTTTGTAGTGATGTGCAGCCATTCAGGCTGTCACTATGCTAAATGCTCAGAAGCAGCTGTCCAGTGTCATTGTGGGAAGTCAGAACACAGGTGATTATTTTTTGCTGACAGGTAGAAAAACAGTAAGGGAAGTAAAAACAGCAGAGAAAACCCTACCAGTATACACAGGGTCACACGGCCTTATCTGCCATTCAGTACAAAGTTCTCATCTACCCTAAAGGCCTGTTTACTCATTTTAGCAATTCTAAGGGCTACTCCAAGGAGCTCCCTGAGTTTTCATTTCACTTTAAGCAAGAGCAGAAAAAAACAGAGCTTTGCCTTTCAGCAGAGAAACTAAAAGGAGAGATTATTTCGACACCTGGGCTAATGGATAGAGTAGGGGGAAATGTTCAGAGAAAGCTATTTTGCAGCTAACCAGGAAAACAAAAAACAAACAAAAAAAGCCACCCGGCAATTGTTTGCATTTATATGCTTTTGTGGTAGAAAAGAAAATCAAACCAAAATAACTTCCTTTCCACTACCACCACTATAATTTAGACCAGTGGTTCTGTGGAGTCTTAAAAACTACATACCGTATGTGCCTAGGAACCTCAGATGACTAACTCAGAATTCTTAGGACTGAGGACCGTGAATCTATATTTTTTTTAAATATCCACAGTTCTTATAAAGTGAAACGCTTTCCTACTCTGTGACCCAGCAATTCCACTCGTAGGTATTTACCCAATAGAAATGAAAACAGATGTCCACAAAAAGCTTTTACGTAAATGTTCATAGCAACATTATTCATAATAGACCCAAACTGGAAACATCTCAGATGTCTACCAACAGAAAAATGACAAATACACTAATCAAACAATGGAATACAATTTTTTAAAAATGGACTCCCTTTAAACACAACAACATGGATAAGTCTTAAAATCATTTGTTGAGAAAAAGAAGCCATTTATATGAAATTCGAGAACAAGCAAAAGTAACCATGATGATAGAAATCAGAACTGTGGTTGCAGGGACTTCCCTGGTGGCACTGTGGTTAAGAATCCACCTGCCAATGCAGGGGAACATGGGTTCGAGCCCCGGTCCGGGAAGATCCCACATGCTGCAGAGTAACTAAGCCCATGTGCCACAACTACTGAGTCTATGCTCTAGAGCCTACGAGCCACAGCTACTGAGCCCGAGTGCCAGAACTACTGAAGTCTGTGCACCAAGAGCCCATGCTCCGCAACAAGAGAAGCCACCACAATGAGAAGCCCGCGCGCAGCAATGGAGAGTAGCCCCTGCTCGCCGCAACTAGAGAAAGCCCGCATGCAGCAACAGAGACCCAAGGCAGCCAAAAATAAATAAATAACTTTATTAAAGAAAAAAAAAAAGAACTATGGTTGCATATTGGGGGGAAGTGGAGATTGAATAGAAAGGGGGCATGAGGGAAATTTTTGAGGTGACGGAAATGATCTATATCTTGATGAGGTAGCTGTTACACATGTACATCAAATTGTGTACTTAAGATCTACACATTTCACCATGTGAACCTTACCTCAATTTAAAAAATAGAAAACAAACATCTTGGGTTCCTTCATAACACTTAACCAAGTTATAAATTTACATTTACTTGTAGATTATTTCATTGATATTTGATTCATCAGTTAGATTGCAAAGCTCCACCAGATATGTTCACTGTTTTATCTATAGTACCTAGCACAGTGCTTTACCCATGGCAGTCATTCATTACATATCTATTGAGTGAATGAGTGAATGAATTGGCAGTTGAGAACCATTGCTTTGGTAGTACATATCAGACTCTATTTTATAATAGAGTCACATCTAGACTCATAATAATATAACTGGGTCTATTTCCAGGCCTTCTATCTGCTCGCATACCATTGCTAGATTATGCTTCCTAAAATGCTTCACTGGTATTTTCTCTCTTTTCAAAAGCTGTAGCAGCATGTTGCTTGCTTAACCACTGTCCATCCCCCTTCCCCGCCCTTGCTTATAGAATCCTGATCATGTTTAAGCAGCCATCCTTCTCTTTGTGACCATGGGCTTCAGGGGAGATTGACTCCAGTGTAGGGGTGGGGGCTGAGTGGGAGGGAGATGGGTGAAACACTGATGGATCTAAACCAATCACGGGGTTCCATTCCCCTTGCCAGTACTTGGTTTAGGACTATGATAAAATTTTCTCCAGTGTGAGATTTGAGGAGATCTGATGGACTTCCTTGCTCCTACAAAGAGACAAAGAGAAATAAGAAATGATTCTCTTTTGCTGCTGAGTGTTGCTGGATTTGGAACTGCTGTTCTGTTTGGAGGACAAGGTGACATACTAAGGATGGCAGAGCAAAAAAAATGAAAAGAATCTGGGTCTTGGGTGAACTGCTGAATTAGCCAACCCTCAGCCGTCCTCCTTGAATTTCTTATTATATAAGAATACGTCTTCCTTATTGTTTAAACAATTTTGAACTTAGTTTTTCTATTGCTTGTAAGGAAAAGCATCTCAGCTAATATAAAGCCATCAACAATTCCTCGATATCTATAGGATAAAGCCAAAATTCCTCAGTCTCCTCTGTAAGATCCTATACAATGTGACCCCAGTCTAGTACTAACTCCAGAATGTGGCTTGCTAATTTCCATCTCTCCAATGGTGTTCTGCTTTCTTTACCATCAATGGTAAATATTAACAACCAGCTCTCCAGGTGGAAAAGGCCCTGATTTATAGCGTTTACCAGTTTCCATTGTGTAAATATTTCTACTCCTGATAATTTCATGTCACTAATATGACATCACTGAACACAGAGTCGGGAAGAGACATGCAATCAGCACCAGCAAGCCAGTTAGAGGACTCTACCATGCTACTACCCACCTTCCTTTCTTCTGTCTATAAGTTTTCTCCCTAGAGCTCAAGGCCCAACCTGTATCATGTCCTTTTAAAGACTTCCCATAAAATCCTAAACTATAAATGGCTTTACCGATCAATTGGAATCTAAAAATTGCCTTGAACTGTTAGTCTTCACAAGCATTTGCTCATCAGTCAACTATTTAATCAATTAATTTAAGAACCTAGGAATAATAAAACAGCAAGAGAGAAGAGTTCAGTGATACCATTTACGTTCCCACATCTTCTAAAGGGTTCCTAAGATTAGGCACTAGGGGAACTACTAAGCAGAAAATCCTGCCTCCAGGCCCTAGAAGTAGTAAAGATCACTGGAGGTACATTGTTGTAAATAGAACCTATCAGCTCTCAATTATTGCAAGTGCTGGTCCCCAGGAGAGCTATGTTAGGACATTAACTACAAGGCTGTTGGCAAGATTTGGGCTTGTTCCTATTCTGGTCCTGACAAATCCCCTGAGGATGTAAGAATGGGAGTTTAAGGCCATCAGAGGCCTAGCAACAGGTAGGTAAAGCAGAGAAGCCAGTTCCTGAGGCTTTGAAGAGAGCAAGTGCTACCTTACCTGATTGGAATGCCATCCAGGTGGATCAGCTTCATCTCCACCTCACAGGTGACACCCTTAGGTTTGGAGGAAAAGCAAATAATTAGACTGCCAACACATTGGCTGGGGCAATGAGGAGAGGCGGGGGAATGGAGTGACTAAGTCACTCTGTCCCCTGACTAGGTCAGCCCTGGGAGGCAGGCCAAATTCAGGCTACTGGAAACTGACAGAGCATTCAAGGGATAGGAGATGTGAGACTGCACCAAACTCTCCTTTTTTAATGAGACAAATGGCCCATATTGAGCTCTATGGGTACTGAACACTAGGAATGTTTTCTAAATTATAAATATGTGCTTCTTTCCTGCCTTGGAGAGCTACCATCCAGCTGTAAGTGGTATAGTTGAGTGACTATAGGTACCCTCTGACTACCTCTTTCCAGGTTACTGAACTGATCAGCATTAGGGTTTTTCCCATGTTGCTTATGTTCTGTAGACAAGCCTGCAGATCATAGCAGCTCCTCATAGAGAAGTAAATGGATGGTAGTTTTTTCTGCTGGAAAAAAAAAAATCTGAATTTGAAAAGTGTCAAAATGTTACCTTAGGTTACCCTTACCCTAGCACGTTAGGTAACCTTCCTAGTCGAAGAAGGGATGAAATCCTGAGGTCAGAAGAAATGAGAACAAGACCAAGAACTAGGGAGATGCATGGATGAGTAAAGTACTCTAGGGGCACCCAAGAGAAAAGTGTAAGGCCTGAGGGACATTGATTATGAGAAAGCATTGACTATGGGAAAAGAAAGGAAGGAAAACTGAGGGGCTGAAAATGAGACCTGCTCGAAGAAGGTTACAAGTGCTAGTCAGGGATGCTGCCCCTGCAACAGCGTTTGAGTGGTCTAGCCTCCCCCAAGCAGTGTCCTTTTTCTCCTCCTCTGGGCCAGAGATCACACACAAGTGGCAGCTCTGCTCTTACTTGCCAGTAAATGATACTGAATATAGCGCCAGAACACTTGCCTCCTTATTTAGATCCTCTACAGGAGCAACAAAATGGGAATTAATACCATTCAGTGAATTCTTTTGCTATTTTTAGGCACCCACCATGTGTAAGGCATGCAAAACTACAATCATAGTCTTTAAGGAGATTTCATGAGCAAGACCAGGCATTAGAAATCCAAATCCTTCTATGACACGTAGCCTTCACCTAATCCAGAAAAAAAAAAAAGGAAGGTGGGACTTCCCTGGTGGCGCAGTGGTTAAGACTCCTCACTCCCAATGCAGGGGGCCTGGCTTCGATCCCTGGTCAGATAACTAGATCCCACATGCACACCACAGCTAAGAGTTTGCATGCCACAACTAAGGAGCCCTCGAGCCGCAACTAAGGAGCCCACATGCCACAACTAAGACACGGCACAACCAAATAAATAAATAAATATTTTTTTAAAAAAGGGGGCTTCCCTGGTGGCGCAGTGGTTGGGGGTCCGCCTGCCGATGCAGGGGGCGCGGGTTCGTGCCCTGGTCCGGGAGGATGCCGCGTGCCGCGGAGCGGCTGGGCCCGTGAGCCATGGCCGCTGAGCCTGCGCGTCCGGAGCCTGTGCTCCGCAACGGGAGAGGCCACACAGTGAGAGGCCCGCGTACCGCAAAAAAAAAAAACACAAAAAAGAAACACACACACACACACACACACACACACAAAGAAGGTGATGTAGAGTATAAAAGGACAATGTGGCCTTTGACAGACATCCATTCCTAAAAGAAGCTGAAAGGGCCAATTCTTACTGCCCGTACTGTACATTCTGTCATTGATTTCCTGCTTCCTACATGACTTCCTTTTGATCTTTAGTTTCCTCCTCGCCTCCATCTCTAGATGAATAGTATTTATAGGCCCTTATGCAGCAAACCGCTTCTAACACTCAGATAATGGTGGTTACTTCTTTTTTTTTTTTTTTTTTTTTTTTTGGTGGGC
>NW_020175391.1:449452-551553 GCF_003031525.2 Neophocaena asiaeorientalis asiaeorientalis | reverse complement strand
CCCGGACCGGGGCACGAACCCGAGTCCCCTGCATCGGCAGGCGGACTCTCAACCACTGCGCCACCAGGGAAGCCCATGGTGGTTACTTCTTAACACTGAAGCACAGCCCAGTGCTCTGGCCTATTCTGTGGGATACCCCTAGCACTGGACATACACACATCTACAGTTAGGTTACACCACAGACGCAGTTTGTCACTAGTGTCCCTGCTTAAACCCAGGTTAGTTTTCTTTATGTCTGAATCTATTGTCAATACCTCTACATCGAATCATTAATTCTGTTCCTTTCACCCAATTCCCACTGCCATAATCCTAGCTCATGACCTCTGACCTAAGCTACTGTAAAATAAGTCCACTACTGGTCTCTTGCCTTTCATCTCTCTCTTCTCCTACTATCCTTCATGCCCTGTCTAAAACTAAGGTCTGGTCACATCATTCCCCTGTTCAAAAATCTTCAATTGTCCTTGAAGCAAAATGTATCTACTGCCAATAATAATAATGATGATAATAATAATTATTATAGGTATATTATAATATTAAATTAAATATTATAATTCTATTACATATATATTATTATATTATAATCATATTATCATATACTTATAGAATACTTTTTTTGGTCAATGTGGTTGGCACTATACATCCCTGAGGGACTAAAAGAATTCAAAGAGCTCGTAGCTTACTTTGTGATCATTGCGTAAACTGAGAAAGAAAATATGTAATGTTATTTAAAACCAAAATTGACTACAGCTGCTGCCTTTTAAAGGCAGTGATGTAATTCATATAGAAAACGAAAATTTCTTCATACTGCCTGCTTCCCCTCACAGAAATGGAAGAAGGGAGTGGTGGCCTTTGCAAGCCTCAGTTCGTCCTTCTGAGTCTCAGGATGGGAACTAGAACTGATGATCCACAAATTGGCATGACACATTACTGAGTCCTTGGCTCTAACAAAAAAAGGAGAATAAAATTATAGAAGGGGAGCCCCGTGGAAGGAGATCAGGAAAATGAGGAGTCTTTTTCATTTATTTATTTATTTTCTGTCTGTGCCGTGTGGCTTAGCGAGAGATCCTCGTTCCCCGACCAGGGATTGAACCCAAGCCCTCAGCAGTGAAAGCACAGAGTACTAACCACTGGACCACCAGGGAATTCCCAAGGCGTCTTTAAGCGAAGAGAAAGGAACAAGCAATATGGCAATATAAAACTTCTTCATCGCCTCCAAATCTTCAGCAAAGCTTAACACATACACAAATATCCTGTGCGAGGAGTATTTTCTGGGGAAAATGAAAGTGGTCATTTCACATCTTGGGGCAATGCGGTGGAAAACAGCAACAGCCCACTATAGATGGTGAACCAATCTATCCATTGAACCAATCAGTAACAAGGAAAGGCATAAGGCACACCCCCACCTCCAGAATTCCAGGAGAGACTGAGGGCTCTTACCATACAGGAGAATGGGCTTAAGGCAGTTTCATTTGAATCTCACTGGTATCTGTACAAAAGCACTGGAACCTTCACAGAAACATGGGTTACGATTTGATGAGAGATATGTATTCCCTTTTGACTCCCGTTCCCTGTGAGTATTCCGGGGGCCCAGTGTGTGCTCAGTGCCCACCACATGAGTGCTAAATAAATACGTATCTGATAATGGTGTTGACATTTTTCATTTTCCTTTCATTCAAAATGGTCTGCTCAGAGGCCTGTTCCATCGTGCGTTTTCTGTTCCTCCAGCTGTGGTCAGCAAGCAGTGCTCCCTCCCTCCCAGTGTGACTGTTACAGGGGCCACCGCTCCTCTACCCAGGGGTGGAATCTGCCACAAACCCAGTGAACAGTAGTATTCTTAAGGCCTTCTCCTCAGTGAAAACAAAACGCCATGTCTCTTCCCCAGACTTATTGCCACCCACATTCTTTCCTCCCCTGGGTTAACTTTGCTAATAAGGTAGGTCCCAGATAATTAGTAGAGGGAATTGGAATCAAAGAGAGAAATAATGGAAGATACCATCCTTGTGTCCTATTTAGTAAAACTAGTACCTGAGCAGAACAGTTGGTAACCTCTGTGTATTTGGAGGGAAGACAGTAGACAAGAAAAGAAGCAAAAGACAGGGGCTTTGTACTAGAGTAGGAATTATAAAGGGTGGTTCCCAGGTGACAAATTATACCACCCACTGGGCTCATGTAAGGGGCCTCTGCTTTGAGCCCTGAACTTGAAAAGGTACCATTCCTACCTTCCTCTGATGGCCTTAGGATTCTGTAGAATCAGGAGACATACACATCTGGAGCCTGGCACCCACTTCTAGAGCACATGCTAGGTGCTTGGGAATCTGGAATTCCTGAGCCCACTTCCAGGGCCTATGTGGGCCTCTTTCCGGGTCAAGATTTCTGAGGGTGATCACAAACACCAGTGGGCCAGCTCCTCCCACGCTGCAACACCCCAGGCCACAACCCCAGGAGACCAATAATTCTAAATTTGAACCTTGCCTTCCAAGTTGTTATGCAAATATATTTGTTAAGGTAGGAAGATAAAACATGTTTTATCTAATAACTTCTTAGCTCTGTGCATAACTTCTAAATATTTAGGCATATGGTATATGGGTCTCTATTTGTACTCTTGCCCCATGCCTACGAATGTTAGGAGTGACCCTATTTAAAATAAAGTGCTTGGGACTAGAGAACTATATATTTAAGAGAAAATATGCTTCCCTGCTATTGATTAAAACTGGACTACAAACCTAGATTTTTATTTACAGCTACTGATTTACCTGGAAATTTTTCTCTAAGGTGAAGTAGACCCCTGTCAAATAATTGTCTGTATCTAAAAATTATACTTTCCCCACACATGTTTGGTGTAACAAAATAATTATGGGCACTTGTTGATTTCTTAGCTTCCAAACAAGGGCCTGGATCCTGGCCCTAGTCTGCCTTATCTGGTCCTGCTCTGGTCTCTGCTGGGGCTGCTGTTCCCACCTTTTCTCCTCTGCTTGGCCTCAGTCTCCCTCCTTCCACTTCCATCAGCCTTCTAATAAAAGGAAAGTCACATATTTTTTAAGTACATAGATTAAAAGACTTTTTATTCAATAGCAAATGAATCGACTCTTTTGTATTCCTTTCTTTCAAAAGAAAAAAAAATCTAACAATCTTTTTTCAGTGACTCAGAATTTCCCCCTTTGGGTCACATACTTTTAGTAGGAAATGCTCTGTTTTGCTCAATAGTGTATTGTAAGCCTTTTGATGTCTGATTTTTTTTTTCCAGTGGGGGTGAGGAGGAAAGCAAGCCAGCCTTGGGCAGGGTCCCAGAGGCTAGGAGGACTTGAGAAAGGTATTTACTCACAGCCGCTGGGAGTGAATGAAGCCAGAGGGTGAGTGTAAAACTATATTAGGGAGGTCTGGCAGGGGTTAATTATTAATCTGGAGAAGCAAAATCTTGTCATCAAGTCCGAGGGGCAAATTCAGAGCCAAAAACAGAAGATGAAGTCAGAGAGCAGGAACTCAGGAAACTCAAGTACCATGACTAAGGCAGGTATGAGGTGAAAGGGTCCAGTAGAGAATGAAATAGACTGAGCACCAGAGCTCCCTGGTATGGGATGAGCAAACATGGGCTAAGCCCAGGTCAGGTTTAGTGAAGAAGACATGACAGCAGCAGCCCAATGGAATCCAGGCTCTAGTGCTCAATGGATACTTTCGGTTGATGGAATCCATTTATTAATTAGTCAACAATATGTATGAAGAATATATAAGATGTATTAGAATAAGCATATGGCCAGCAAACTCAGCAGCTTTCCTGAAGAGAGGCAAAAGGGAGAAAAAGGTGCGAACGTGGACATTTAAAATTCACTAACATTATAGACACAGTGGTTACACTAGACTTTCTCTTGCCACCAAATACAACATCTAACCCAGTCATTTCAACAGTTTCAACAGTTGTTAAGAAACAACAGTTTCTTATTCCAAAATGAAGAAAAATCTAGCATATCTCTCTCTATTTTAAAAAACTATTCTTCCTGCTTCCCTACCCCAGTAGGGAGGTAGTAATGAGTCGGAGTTAGTTCGACCGTCTTCAACTGTAACCAATACTATAAAGCCTCATGCCTAAGTCTGAAGCAGCTGATCTGGCTGAGGGAGCAACTCCAGCCCTTGGGACCTGGAATTGTGTAAAACAGCCACGTCCACATGTGCTCACGTGAACAGAGCGCGTACTTCACGTGGTTCTCAGACCAGCAACAGTACATCACCTGGGAGTTCATTGGAAAGTAGACTTGTTGGCATAGACAGATTCCACAGGCCATGTAATGACATCTTATCACCATGTCTCTAAAACAGACTCTGCAAACCACAAACAACGGATGGGAGTCTGTCCCCTGGGCAAGTCAGTCAGGAGTCACTCTCCATTTACCTGCAGTTTTATTCAGCTATCTAATATTTCACTGGATTCATCTTATGTCCAATGGTAGGTATATTTTTAAGAACGTAAGAGAAAAAAGGAACACCTCAAGGTGCCCTATTACTAAAAAACCCAAGGAGTCTCTTTACTAAAAGGCCAGAACATTTTCTGCAGGAGCCTCAGCTAAGGGACATTAGTATCCAATAAGATTTTATTGTTTGCCATCATTGTGGCAAGAGGTTTATACAATTAAATGATACCTGGCTGTGGGGAACTAGGCACTAGAAAAGACAGGGAGACTTCTCTTACCCGGTGTATAGTGTGAAAGCAGAATCAGGAAGGGCTATTGACATTAAATACAGAAAGGTATAGTAGCCTGACCTAGTGACATCCATACTTCCTGCTTCTTTCTACACGTGTTAGTGAGTGATGACAGAATTTAACTACTTTAGCCGAGAACTATTTCCTTCCTAGTTGTGACATATCAGTTAGTGGTGGGTTCTAGGGACATGAAAGGCAATTATTTCTCAGTGGAGCACCACTACTTAGCATATTAATAAAAAATACTTCACAGGTATTTATCTGCATAAGGCAATGGAATAAATATTCCATTTTACAAGTCAAATCTAGTTCCTGCTTAGCTTTTCTAAGCCCCTATGATCTATTTTAGATCACAAATTATAAGTCCCTTCAAACAGAGCCATTTTCATTTTTGTTGTCAAGGATGAGACCACAGCAAACAATAATGTCTGAGGTAACAGTTTTTCTGACAGGAGCTTGTCCCTGATTATTGCCTCTGCACTCTGGGGAATAAAGGATCTCACAGGCTTATGAGGGAACATTAGCTTAAATAGGAGGAGAACAATAAAGAGGATAAGGGATTTGAGTACAAGGTGATAAAGCCTAGGAACAGACGGCTTGATGAAGAACACTAAAGAGGGTTAAAGGTATTGATCTGTATGCTGCTTTCCATGTTCTGCACAAAAGCTAGAAAAATTATTTTTGATCTTTTAGGAGTTTAGGCTGAATGACATTATATGATAAGAATTGTAAAGACATAAATATAGCGATTTGAGAACAAATATCTCAATAAATAGAAATAATTGCAGCTATCATTTTAGAGTGTATTGTATGCCAGGCACAGAAAACTAAAGGACTGATGATGGTTTTCTCACTTAATCCTCTCAACAATTCTTCTCTTAACCCCAAGTCTTCAGTGAAGTTTTGTAAAACACCACAACCTGGTCTGAGCTGAGTTGCGGAAGTTCCAACATATGAGCGACCTCAGGAAGGAGTGACTGAAACCAAGGGCTCAAATGTTTCCAGGATTCTCTGCAGCCTTTATCGTGAGTAAAGTTCTTTCTACATTTGAGCTTTACTCTCTCCCAGCACAGACTGGCTTCTTTTACACAAGAGGGAGTAACAACTCCAGGAGCCACACGTCTCACAGTGCTCTCACCACCAGAGAAGATCTGAGACCAGCTTTCTCTGGCCAAGTTAAAAAATCTGGAAGAAGGGCTCTTATTGAACCACAGTGGGTCTGGTGCCCATCACCAGACCAATGAATTATGTCTAATGTTGGGAATAGTGAAATATTATGTTTGAGTCTTGTGTCTGGCCCTAGACTAATGAGCATGGCCAGCTACAAGGAGTCATATAAGAACATGGAAGCCGGGACTCCCCTGGCAGTCTAGTGGTTACGACTCCATGCTTCCACTGCAGGGGACACTGGTTCAATCCCTGATTGGGAAAAGGGGATCCTGCAGCATGCAGCACAGCATCGCCAAAAAAAAAAAAAAAGAACATGGAAGCCTCCATAAGAATCACATGATTGGAGAAGGCAACATGGTCAGGGGCTCATGTTCATACTTGGAACAAAACAGTATAGGGAAAGCAGAGTGGGGAGAGTCTTACAGGGCTGCAAGGGGATCTGGAGAGCTCTGGAGCAACAGTGGCCTTGAGTGAGAGCTTTCCAGTGTTCCTCAAAGGGAGGAGGAAAAACATGAAGAAGTACATGTTCTTTTAGAACATTTCCTAGACACTGCACACAATAGTTCTGCTTACATCATTGGCCAGAACTTGGTCACGTGACCACACCCAGCTGCAGAGAAAGTTCATAAATGTAAATATATTATTTATTCTGGGTAGCCGTTTGCCAAGTTAAAATGAGAAATTCTTTTACTAAGGAAGAAGATTGGAAGGAATAGTAAAAGAAAACTAGCAATATAGGCCATGCAATGAATATTTACTATTTTGCCTGACTATAACAGTACTTATCTTCTTCGGCGAACTTTTTCTCTCCGACTGCAGCCATGTGATATTGGAGGGACTTGCCAGTAATAGTATTCCACTTCCCTGGCCACAGAGATGAGCTGCTGACCCAAGTTCTTTCAAATGTAACGTTGCCATCCACCTTGACCTCAGTGATTAGCAGAAAGATGACACATAACCCAAGTTCAACATATCAGAGACCCTCCCTGGAATTTTCTAGTTGGATTTTTCTTAGGTTTTGAGGTCATAAGTATATAGCTCAGGGCTACTTAAGGCTATGCTTGAAATATGGTGACAGCAACTTAAAAGATTAAAGCCAACACAGAGAAAGAAGCAGAGGTGAAAAGTGAAAAGAAAGAAATGAGGAGACCCTGGATGATATCTAAGCTCTTGGAGCCAGTCAGCTATGAGAACAGCGCGACTCCTGCCCTTTCTTCAGTTTGGCAATATGAGCCAATACATCCCCTTTCTTGCTTAAGTTCATTCCATTTGGCTTTCTGTAATTTGTAATCAAAAGTATATTTGGACTTTCCTCTTACCATGACGGCCTCGTGCTCTGCAAGCCATTCACTGTGAAGGTTTACTTCCAAGAATCATGCCTGTTCTCTCACCCAGTGCAGTGGGAACTGTGTTCCCTGAGCTCCAATGTCACTGGCTGTGACAGAGAGAGTTAGAAATGAACACTTCTAGAAGGAGTGAGTCTGTACACTGTGACCAGGTCACCTGCCCAGCATGTTGGAGTCCTGAGGAGCTTCCAGGAGCTGTCTGTTCTTAGTGCTTGCTAGCCCTGGGGATTCCTCAATGTCCACCTACAAGGAAGGAGCCCTGAAGCTCACGGTGTTCCTGCAGACACTCAGTTGTGCACAGGGAAAAAGGCAGGTCAGGCTACTGGCCACGTCAGCAGTGCTGGGAACCATGACCATCTCAGCAAGAATGACTACCTTGTCCACAAAATACACGGTGTGGTTAGTTGTTATGAATAAATCCACCTCCAGAGCAACTCTTGATAATATTCAAACTGTTTCAGGTGAAGAAACGTTCGCCCAAGTTAAGGGAAACATGAAGTCTGTTGTGAATTATGATAAACATTAAATTTTACCTAACTTTGTCTGAAAAAAAAAAAGTATATTTGGGGGCTTCCCTGGTGGTGCAGTGGTTGAGAGTCCGCCTGCTGATGCAGGGGACACGGGTTTGTGCCCCGGTCCGGGAAGATCCCACATGCCGCGGAGCAGCTGGGCCCGTGAGCCATGGCCGCTGAGCCTGCGCGTCCGGAGCCTGTGCTCCACAATGGGAGAGGCCACAACAGTGAGAGGCCTGTGTACTGCAAAAAAAAAAAGTATATTTGTATTTAAATTTTAAATATTAAAAAAATTTTAATTTCTAGACAAAGTTTTACTGTATGCATATACAGTGTATGCCATTAATGGTGTGATGAGCTCCTGCTTAAATAATCTTTAACTTTTGGGCTTCAGATAATATAAATCAAATATATTGTGTTCTTTTTTTTTTTAATTTATTTATTTTTTTGGCTGTCTTGGGTCTTCATTGTGGTGCATGGGCTTCTCATTGCAGTGGCTTCTCTTGTTGAGGAGCATGGGCTTTAGGCACGCGGGCTTCAGCAGTTGTGACACTCGGGCTCAGTAGTTGTGGCTCGCGGGCTCTAGAGCACAGGCTCAGTAGTTGTGGCACACGGACTTAGTTGCTCCGCGGCATGTGGGATCTTCCCAGACCAGGGCTTGAACCCATGTCCCCTGCATTGGCAGGCGGATTCTTAACCACTGCGCCACCAGGGAAGTCCCTACTGTGTTCTATAGTATTGTACTGAGTGCTTTCTATATGTGATAGTCACCCTGTTAGGTTGGTTCCAGGGATATAAGATTATGCCTTTATCCCTATCCTCTGTAGGGGAGGCAGAGGAAATAAATAGTTACAGTAGTATAGAGATAAGTATAAGGAGGGCAATGGTACAAAGGAAGGAGTGATCAGCTGGACATTTCCAACTTTACTTATCAAAGAAGATTCTTTGTAATAATTAACTGACTACTCTACTAGTCTCCTCCAGTGCTAAAAGAGTAAGTGCTAAGACAAAGTGCATTTTCTTAAAATTCCGAATTAAAAATAGTTCTTTTCCTTATCCCTTCCCTATGAAATATATAAATTCTATTCTATTCTATCATGAGAGATTTCAAGTAGAAAAGAAACTTCCTCAACTAACTTGACGAGTTCAAATTATTAAGATGATTAATTAGCCAAGACCAGAAAACATTTAAAAATTTTATTTATTTATTATCTGCTAAGACAAAGTGCATTTTCTTAAAATTCCGAATTAAAAATAGTTCTTTTCCTTATCCCTTCCCTATGAAATATATAAATTCTATTCTATTCTATCATGAGAGATTTCAAGTAGAAAAGAAACTTCCTCAACTAACTTGACGAGTTCAAATTATTAAGATGATTAATTAGCCAAGACCAGAAGACATTTAAAAATTTTATTTATTTATTATTTATTTTTGGCTGCATTGGGTCTTCATTGCTGCACGTGGGCCCCCTCCAGTTGCAGCGAGCAGAGGCCGCTCCTTGCTGCGGTGCGCGGGCCTCTCAGTGTGGTGGCTTTTCTTGTTGCGGAACATGGGCTCTAAGCACGTGGGCCTCAGTAGTTGTGGCACATGGGCTCAGTAGGTGTGGCTCACAGGCTCCAGAGCTCAGGCTCAGCATTTGTTGTGCACCTCGGCAGGTGGGATATTCCCAAACCAGGGCTCAAACCCATGTCCCCTGCATTGGCAGGCGGATTCCCAACCACTGTGCCACCAGGGAAGTCCTCAGACATTTTTAATACAGGGAAAAATACTAGAAAAAAAGCTTTCTGAAATAGCCAAAATAATATATCAATATCCAAATAATGAAACCAGAAATTTAAGTTGAATTCCTTCAGATAGAAAAATTAAGTTATTACATAGTAGGTAATCTTCAATGATATTCATGTTTTCATTAGGTGATCTGTACATAACCATTCTGCTCAAAAGAGTTATTTGTTTAAATCAAACAGGTTTGGCAAGGCTCTAGGATACAGTTGTCAACTGTGTCCTTAATTCAACAGACACCGTGAAACTAAGCACAAGGAACCAAGCAGGTAGCAGCAAGCTCTAAAGAGCCTGGCTTACACTATAGTAACCACTGGAGTAAATCCTATCAAGATCATTTGGCCTAGTATAAGGTTGTGTGAGGTCTATGTTTGAACTGTGACTCAGGTAAAGTCTTATTTCCAGCGGATAAGTAACTGCAGTTTGACCCTATCCCTTGAGATTGCTTTAGATTTGTACTACTAGATAGCTTAGACAGTATTTTAATAAGTATACTTAGTTCTACTTATTAAGATACTTTAATAAGTAGAACTTATTAAAGATTCCAGGAGAAGTTTCAGAATTTAACCCAAAGCAAATCTAGGAACACATTTATTTACAGCTGCCTCCAGCAGAGGTTGTTCATTCTTTCAGGCTCCACAGTCCCTGAAGACAAGCAATTTGGTATTAGCATTCTTCTGGCTTCCCATTTTTCATATAAGGAAACAGAGGATCAGAGCAATTTAAGTAAGTCATCCTAGGCCACATAGCCAGGAAATGCAATGGGTTCTCCAAAGCCTTTGCTCTTTTTACTGCACCACATTGTCATCTCTGAATTTTAATTTAATTTAATTTAATTTATTTATTATTTTTGGCTGCATTGGGTCTTCGTTGCTGCGTGCGGGCTTTCTCTAGTTGCGGCAAGTGACGGGTACTCTTTTTTTTTAACATCTTTATTGTAGTATAATTGCTTTACAATGTTGTGTTTTTTACATTCGGTAGTGTATATATGTCATTGCCACTCTCTCACTTCGTCCCAGCTTACTCTTCCCCCTCCCCATGTCCTCAAGTCCATTCTCTATGGCTGCATCTTTTTTCCTGTCCTGTCTCTAGGTTCATCAGAACCATTTTATATTTGTTTTAGATTCCATATATATGTGTTAACAAACGATATTTGTTTTTCTCTTCCTGACCTACTTCACTCTGTAGGACAGACTTTACTTCACTCTCTGTAGGACAGACTCTAGGTCCATCCCCCTCGCTACAAATAACTCAATTTCATTTCTTTTTATGGCTGAGTAATATTCCATTGTATATGTGCCATATCTTCTTTATCCATTCATCTGTCAATGGACACTTAGGTTGCTTCCATGTCCTTACTATTGTAAATAGAGCTGCAGTGAACATTGTGGTACATGTGTCTTTTTGAATTATGGTTTTCTCTGGGTATATGCCCAGTAGTGGGATTGCTGGGTTGTATGGTAGTTCTATTTTTAGTTTTTTAAGGAACCTCCATACTGTTCTCCACAGTGGCTGTATCAATTTACATTCCCACCAACAGTGGAAGAGGGTTCCCTTTTCTCCACACCCTCTCCAGCATTTGTTGTTTGTAGATTTTCTGATGATGCCCATTCTAACTGGTGTGAGGTGATAGCGCATTGTAGTTTTGATTTGCATTTCTCTAATAATTAGTGATGTTGAGCAGCTTTTCATGTGCTTCTTGGCCATCTGTATGTCTTCTTTGGAGAAATGTCTATTTAGGTCTTCTGCCCATTTTTGGATTAGGTTGTTTGTTTTTTTGATATTGAGCTGCATGAGCTACTTGTATATTTTGGAGATTAACCCTTTATCAGTTGCTTCGTTTGCAAATATATTCTCCCATTCTGAGAGCTGTCTTTTAGTCTTATTTATGGTTTCCTTTGCTGTGCAAAAGCTTTTAAGTTTTATTAGGTCCCATTTGTTTGTTTTTGTTTTTATTTCCATTTCTCTAGGAGGTGGGTCAAAAAGGATCTTGCTGTAATTTATTCATAGAGTGTTCTTCCTATGTTTTCCTCTAAGAGTTTTATAGTGTCTGGCCTTAAATTTAGGTCTTTAATCTATTTTGAGTTTATTTTTGTGTATGGTGTTTTTAAAAATAGTTTGCCCATTTATTTTCTTGTCTATGTAGATCATCATGTCATCTTCAAATAAAAACAATTTTCTTTTTACAGTCTGTATGCCTTTTATTGTTCTCATGTTTTCATACTTGTTTGCCTCCTAATGAATGTTGAATAGTAGTGATGAATTCCCCTGTCTGGAAATTCTTCTAAAGTTGCACTATTAAGTATAATGTCTGTGTATACATTAAGAACTCATTATCAAGTTAAGAATTTTTCTTCCTATTCCTTTTTTTCCAAGAATTTGTATTATTTATTCAGGAATGGGTGTTGGATTTTATCAAATCTTTTTTATCCATCTACTGAAATGATCTTTCCCCTTTTAGTACATTAATCTGGTGAATTATATTTATAGACTTTCTAATATTGAACTATTCTATAAACGTGGAATAAATCCTACTTGGTCATGACGGATTATTCTTTTACTACACTATTTGGGCTTCCCTAGTGGTGCAGTGCTTAAGAACCCACCTGCCAATGCAGGGAACACAGGTTCGAGCCCTGGTCCAGGAAGATTCCACATGCCGCAGAGCAACTAAGCCCATGCCCCACAACTACTGAGCCTACACTCTAGAGCCCATGAGCCACAACTAGTGAAGCCCATGCACCTAGAACCCATGCTCCGCAAAAAGAGAAGCCATGCAATGAAGCCTGTGCACCGCAAGGAAGAGTATTCCCTGCTCCCCGCAACTAGAGAAAGCCCACGCGCAGCAACGAAGACCCAATGCAGCCAAAAATAAATTTATTTTTAAAAAATACACTATTGACTTTATTTTCTAATATTTAAGATTTTGCACTGTGTTAATAAGTAAAAATGGGGTATAATATTCTTTTCTGGTGCTAATTTGTATGTTTTTGATATCCTGGCTTTGCCAAGTTATAAAGTGAACTGGAGCATTTTCTTTCTTTTTTTGTGCCTTTACACTAGGCTAAGTTATAATTATTTCTCTGTCTTCAATGTGGGAATATGAGCACAGTGAGAGCAGGAACTGTGTTTGTCTCGTCATCTGCAGTCCTCCCAGTACCAAGAACAGTGCTTAACAGCTGGCAGAGGCTCAAAAAAATTTGGATAAAGGAAGCTCTCCTTGCACATCTAATGTACAGCATGGTGACTATAGTTAACAATACTGTATTATATGCTTGAAAGTTGCTCAGACAGTAGATCTTAAGTGTTCTCACCATACACACACACACACACACACACACACACAAATGGTAATTAAGTGAGGTGATGGAGGTGTTAACTAGCCTTATTGTGGTAAACATTTTGCAACATCTAAGTGTGTCAAATCATCACCTTGTATTCCTTAAATTTATACAGTTATATATCAATTATATCCCAATAAAGCTGGAAAAATAAATAAATCTCTCCCCACTTTGACCTCTCAAGGTACATAGTATCTTTTTACTGTAGTGATCATTTTCTAGTACTCCCTAATCTCGCTTACTAAGTTATAGACTCCTTAAACAATTTTTCATTGTGTGCTCAATTGTGCCTAGTAAGGAGGAACCTAATGATTATTTGTTAAATACATCAATGAAAAGGTTAAATGATATGGAAGAGCACTGTAACGTCATATTTTAGATGAGGTATAGGGGCAAGCCCAAACAAAACTGCTCTCCAGCAATAGCCACCCGCATTGCATTCCTCATTAACCTAGTCTGGCTCTTTCCTGCTCAATGCTCTTCCGCTGTCCCAGAGAACCTGTTACTGATGTGCTTTCCCTTTCACCTCCATAAAACTTACCTGTCCTATTTTTTAATTCCTCAGGGCCTACGGTTTCAGCCAGCAAATCAGACAAACTAATTTTCATTAATGGAGAACAGTAATTAGAGAAGCCAAAAGGAGCACACGCTTAGGCAATAAATGTGCACTTTTAATAAAATATTGTGCTTTTTCTGATTATAAATCCTCTCCAGCATTTATTGTTTGTAGATTTTTTGATGATGGCCATTCTGACTGGTGTGAGGTGATACCTCATAGTAGTTTGGATTTGCATTTCTCTAATGTAAAATACATATTTTTTATGGAAGACATTTTAACTACCAAAAAACGTAAAGAAAATAAAACCCACACAAAAAACCTCAGAGAAGAAATTATAACTTTTTTGTGTTAGTATAGCGTAGTAGTTAAGAGCCCAGACTCTACTGCCTTAGCTTGAATCCCACCTCTACTACTTTCTAGCTGTGTGACCTTGAACAAGTTACTTAACCTCTCTGTGCTTCAGCTTTATCATCTATAAAATAGGGGTAGTGATAGAATCTATTTTTCCCTGAGGATTAAATGAGTTAACATGTATAAGGTGATCAAAACAATCCGAGGCACATAGTAAGTTCTATGTAAGTGTTTGCTATTGTTGTTTTGGCAAATATTCTTCCAGATAGATAAGACCAACCAACAGACAGGAAAAGGATAGGTCTATAAAAACATGCTTTTAAAAAATTATTGGAATCATCCTTTACTATACCACTTTTCTTATTTGCTTCTGTCACTTAAAAATATACCATGCATTGAAATAATGCCATTTGCAGCAACATGGATGAACCTAGAGATTATCATACTAAGTGAAGTAAGTCAGAAAGAGAAAGACAGGACTTCCCTGGAGGTCCAGTGGTTAAGACTCAGCGCTTCCACTACAGGGGGTGCGGGTTCAGTCCCTGGTCAGGGAACTAGGGTCCTGCAAGCTGCATGGTGCAGCCAAAAACAAAAAAGAAAGAGAGAGAAAGACAAATACCATATGATACCACTTTATGTGGAATCTAAAATATGACACAAATGAACTTATCTAGGTAACAGAAACAGACTCACAGATATAGAGAAGAGACTTGTGGTTGTCAAGGGAGAGGTGGGTTTGGGAGGGATGGATGGGGTATTTGGGATTAACAAATGCAAACTATTATATATAGAAGGGATAAACAGCAAGGTCCTACTGTATAGCACAGGGAATTATATTCAGTATCCTGTGATAAACCATGATGGAAAAGAATATGAAAAAGAATGTATGTATATGTATAACTGAATCACTTTGCTGTACAGCAGAAATTAACATGACATTGTAAATCAACTATACTTCAATAAAGTAAAAAAATTTTTAAGTATGCCATGAATATTTTCCCACATTTTAATATTCTTCAACAGTAGGTGTCTCAAGCTGGTAAACCTATGGGCAGAGTTCAGACTTCACCTTTTTTTGGCCAAAAAGTGTTGTTTTATAATTTGAATTTTAATGCCTTAGAGTGGTGCACGAACTCTCCAGTTTATCATTGTTCTCACCACTTGCTAGAGTCTCATACTCAGATGATTCACACATTTAGCTTACTGGCTAAGCTTTTTATACCCAATGTGATTTTTAGTAGTTACATATTCTTTCATTCTATGACTAGGCGATACTTTACATAAGCTGTTTCTATTGTTAAGCTTTTAACTTGTTTCCAACTCACTATTGTAAATAACGCTGTGAAGAACATCTATAAACACATATCTTTTTATACATCCTTGTCTCTTTTCCTTAAAAAAGTTTCCTAAAGAATAGAAATGCTGGGTTAAAGATCTTTAATACATATTGCTGAATTGCCTGACCAAAATATTGTATCGCTTTACCTTTCCACTGGCTCATTTCCTTGAACAGCTATTGATACTGCCCAGAAAAGGTCTACTAAACAATAATAAGCATCTTTTAAATATGGTCTTTTGAAGACAAAATATTTTTTCCTCCAGCTGGCCAACCCCATTCTTTTCCTTGCTGTCCAGACAACTAAGTGAAATGGTCAGAAGAAAATAAGAATCTTAGCTATGTCCTTAACTGATATCAACATTACCCAGACGTCTCTATGCCTCAAAGAACTTGCCAGTGGTAAATAATAGGAGTAAGATATGGAATATCTTCAGTCCCTCCTAACCTCTATCATTAAGGTATGAAATTACCATCAGTGTAATTATTATTGTAATCATTAATAACAGCAGCTATCATCTACTGCACACTTTATTATGTTGAGGGGCTGTAATATAATTTCAGTAATCCTCACAGTAGCCCAGGAGATAAGTATTATTTTAAGTATTATAACAGATAAAACTGAGGGTCACACAGGTTAAAGAAACTCGTTTCAAGTCATGATCATCGGTGGCAAAGCCAGAATTCAAGCCTTGCTAGTCTAACTCCAAAACCACTATACTAAAATGTCTCTAAGAATATTGCTATCAAAAATAAATCTCTTTCATTAAATGCTTTTAATTTCTCAAAAGGATTTCACATATATAGTTTGGTGCTGATGATAATAAGTCTGTGGAACATAATGAAGAGACCACGTGATCAGTTCACAGCTTAGGTAACGGCACCCGTCTGTTGCAGGATAACAAGAAACACAACATCTCACATGGTCATTGCTCTCCATTAAGGTCATAACCAGTTCTATACTTGTGTTAGAACTTAAAAATTACTCACATCAGCACTCTGAGTTAGATGTAGATGACAGTCTTATAGATCTCCCACACAATTAGGTTTCTCCTAGCGGCAGCAGGAATGCCAATTACAGAATTATGACAGGAGCTCTGGCCTGCTCCAAACCATCCTCATTCAGCAAGTTTGTTCTTTTTCTGTTCTCCAGCTGACAGAGCTACTTTAAAAAAAGAAATCATTTCTGCAAACATTTGAAGTAGCTCAACCCTCTGGCTTTTAGCATAATAGGACTCTGTCAGAATAATATAGAAATCTGTTTTCCAATGCTTCTATAAAAGTTCCTAAGTTTTTTACTATAAAATTTTGGGGGCTGTTATGGCATTAGATTAGGCCAAAAATATAAATATATATGCAAGCTTTGACTTGTACAAAACAGAATATTTTATTTTTTAAATTTACTTAGGGGCCTTTAAAAAATGTCAATATGACTTAGAGTAATAACAAGGTTCATTGCATACTTAATTTTAGCAGCTTTCTTCATAAGATCAACACACAAAATGTCGTATTAAACTTCTGTTTCAGTGCTCTCAATCTTTTTGGTTTCAGGAACACTATACGCTAAAAAATTATTGAGGACTTCAAAGAGTTTTTTTATTATGTGGGTTAGAGCTACTGATATTTACCATATTAAAAATTAAAACTGAGATATTTCAAAACTACTTATTTTTTTACTTTTTAAAATCAATTAATTTATTTATGTATTTATTTTAACATCTTTATTGGAGTATAACTGCTTTACAATGGTGTGTTAGTTTCTGCTGTATAACAAAGTGAATCAGCTACACATATACATATATCCCCAACCCCTCCCTCTGGCGTCTCTCTCCCACCCTCCCTATCCTACCCCTCTAGGTGGTTACAAATCAATGAGCTGATCTCCCTGTGCTATGCAGCTGCTTTTTTTTACCTTGCTCCTTCATCTGTTGTGTATTTCTCTGTCTTCTCATTTTGCTTAACTCCCTGTGTTTGGGGTCTCCTTTTCACAGATTACAGGTTCATAGTCCCCGTTGTTTTTGGTGTCTGCCCCCAGTGGGTAAGGTTGGTTCAGTGGGTTGTGTAGGCTTCCTGGTGAAGGGGACTGGTGCCTTTGTTCTGGTGGATGAGGCTGGATCTTGGCTTTCTGGTGGGCAGGATCACATCCGGTGGTGTGTTTTGGGGTGTCTGTGAATTTGTTATGATTTTAGGCAGCCTTTCTGCTAAGGTGTGGGCTTGTGTTCCTGTCTTGCGTTGTTTGGCATGGGGTGCCCAGCACTGTAGCTCGCTGGTCATTGAGTGGAGCTGGGTCTTAGCATTGAAATGGAGACCTCTGGGAGAGCTTTCTCTGTTTGATATTACCTGGGGCCGGGACGTCTCTGGTGGAGCAATGTTCTAAACTTGGCTCTCCCACCTCAGAGGCTCAGGCCTGATACCCGACTGGAGCACCGAGACCCTGTCAACCACACAGTTGAAACACCATCTGAAGGCAGCCTCTTCTTCTCCAACTTGTCAGGATGAGTGGCAGAAGAGATTCATGAGCTGAGATGCTTTGTTAACTGGAGGTCACACTGCCAGTACAAGTGGAAAATCTGTATCCGCCAAACCTTTAAAATAACTTGTAATAAGTTTTGAGCTCTATAAATGTTTGCCTATTTAGCAAATGCTGGAAAAAACATCAGAAACTTCGAGGATGAGGCCAACTCTCTGTGTTATTTCTGTTCCATGTGATCATAGATCTTAGCAACCTCAGTATACGATTTTCTTTTCTCTTCTTATTAAGTTGAGAACTTTCACTTTTCACTTAAAGGAAGCACTTTACAGCTTCTCTTTGGCATATCTGAATTGCCAGCATCGCTACTCTTGCAGTTTGGGGCCATTTTTAAGTCAAATAAGAGTTTCCTGAACACAGTGCTGCCATAGTGATACCTCAACAGTCCATCTGGTCAAAACTACTTATTAATTCATTTTAAAATAAACCCATTATATGTTAACATAGACAACGTTTTAAGAAAAATAACTATATTTTTCAAAATAAAAAAATAGAAGAGGATGGCATTGTTTTACATTTTTGCAAATCTCTTTAATATATGGTTTAATACAAGACATCTGGATTCTCTCTCATATCTCTTTTCCATTCAATTTGTTGGGATATGTTTTGCTTTGTTTTGTTTTGTTTTTGCGGTACGCGGGCCTCTCACCGTTGTGGCCTCTCCCGTTGCGGAGCACAGGCTCTGGACGCACAGGCTCAGTGGCCATGGCTCACGGGCCTAGCCGCTCCGCTGCATGTGGGATCTTCCCGGACCGGGGCACAAACCTGTGTCCCCTGCATCAGCAGGTGGACTCTCAACCACTGCGCCACCAGGGAAGCCCCGGGATATGTTATTTTAAAAGGTTAAAATAGTTGAAGAAGATCCAGCCTCACACAGATGTATAGTTATAAAAAGGAGGAATATTTCAAGGGTTTCTTCAAACAATTGTGGATATTTTCTTTTGATACTACACCCAAACTCAACAAGTAGTAGTCTCTAAAAGGCTAGTTGCAATATGAAATCTGAAAGCATATCAATGAATTTTTTTTTATTTTTTTATTTTTTGCAGTATGCGGGCCTCTCACTGCTGTGGCCTCTCCCGTTGCAGAGTACAGGCTCCAGATGCGCCGGCCCAGTGGCCATGGCTCACGGGCCCAGCCGCTCCGTGGCATGTGGGATCCTCCTGGACCAGGGCACGAACCCGTGTCCCCTGCATCAGCAGGCGGACTCCCAACCACTGTGCCACCAAGGAAGCCCCATATCAATGAATTTTTCACACTCTGTTACATTAAAACCCATTACTCTATCTTGCACTTATTTTGTACTGGTCATTTGAAAAATACTGAGCCACTGAATTATGCAGATCTTCCAAATGTTAACACACTTCATTGTATAATATCAATATATTACATTTATGAATATAATCTCATTAGAAAATCTTTAAGTGTGGGAAGCTGTCAAGTTTACAATGGCAGATACAACTTTCCCAAAATTCCTGTATTTGTTTGAAAGCCCAGATTTTATCATTGGCAACAAATTTGGTCAGTTGTTTTCCTTGAAGTGATGGGCTCACTTTGCTCATTTTTGAGAAAATACCTGCCATATACCCATGTCTCAATATCCATAGACTGTCAGACATTCTTTCAAGTAAAATGGTGTTCCATGACCAAAAGACTGGTTAGTTCAACTCACAATTCAAACAATTGCACAAATGCTTTTCCAAAAAACAACCTTCATACCATGGTATACAGCAGGAGTGCTTATGTTCACCTATTTCATCACCCAGCATATCAAAAACACATGTACTCAGTGGTCGAAGTTTGATAAAATAAAATTTCCTGCTTCATCAGCAGTCTTAAGTGAAACCGGCATTTCTTTCTCTTGCTTTCTCTCTTCCTTCTTTCCTCTTTTTTCTTCTTTCCATCCTTCCTTCCTTCTTCTTCCTTCCTTCCTTCCTTTCTTCCTTTCTTTCTTTCCCACCCTCCCTTCCTTGCCCCTTCTCTCCTCTCCTCCCCTCTCCCCTCTTTATTTCTGCAATTACCTGGCAGTGAAGAATATAATGACTACAAATTGTATAGTTTGGTACCATTGCTTAATTTGTGTTAAGGGACTAACAGTTTTATCCACAATTGCTTTTGCACCATCAATGTAATATCAACAGAGGGAGAAAAAGGTACATCATGTCTAAAAATTTTTTGAAAATAGTTTAACCTTGCAACTCCTATAGTCATCAATATACTATACTACTATAGTAGTCACCAGCTACTATTGTCAGCGATACTCTTGCTAACTAAGATCTACTGATTAGCAACCTTAGTTCCATCTGCAACCTTAATGCCCCTTTGCCATCTAACATGAAATATTCACAAGTTCCAAGTATCCTAATGCTAATAAGAAAATCTTTCAGGAGGAGGGCATTATTCAGCTCCACCCTTGAGTTACCATCCCAAAGAGAAGCAGGCGCCATAGCCCAATGCCACTATTACAAGACCTTCATGTGCTTTGTAATTTCCCAGTGTTTGCTCTTTGTGACTCCCCAAAGTGGTTTGTAATAAAAAATTCTTAAATGAAAAAGGGCTGGGAGGAATGATAAATACAGTCTTCCAATCCAGAGCTAGGCTTGGAAGAGACTGAGCCCCATGGTGTTGCACTGGGGAAGAAAAAGGCAGCCTGAGACCCTGAGGCCAAAGCCTCAGAGAGAGGAACACAGGGTGCAGGTGTAAGTGGCATGGGTGCCCTCACTTACAAAATACAGTGACATTTAGAACATCTAATGTCCTCTTACACAGAACTGTCAACTGCCTGGGTTCCAGTTTCTAGAAAAGCAACATGCCAACCATATCCCTAGCACTGGGGTTACCATATTTGTATGTTTCTACTATCTCCCTTAGGTTTAAGTCTTTTTTATGGTTGCAATAGTAGTAGGTGCTCAAATAATGTTATCACTGTGTGGCAAGGGCAGTGCTAGGTAGGGGGTTAATTCTCATCTTCACAATAAACTTGCAGAGTAGCTAACAATATCCCATTGGATAGATGGGGACACAGGTCCAGGGAGCCAAGCACACAAGTTGTGAGGGGGTTAAGCTGAGACTGAGACCTTGATTGCTTTGGGTTCAAAGTCAGTGTCTTTTCATGACATCACACTGCCTCCCACATGAAATATCTTTGCCTGCCGCTTGCTCACACATTGTTCTCTTGTGAGAATTTACCATGTAAGTGTGTTCTTCATCATAAATTTTATGACTGCTCAGTATTCCAAGGAGGACAGCCATCATTATGTAATCAATCATTTTTCCACTGCTGAAATTTTTATGATCATAAATAAAGCTATGGTGAATATAAGAAAAGTCATTTCAATGGAATAAGCCACAAGGGAATGAATCCAGAAAAATATTGTGAAATTAAAATATGCTTTAGGGTGATTTTCATATTGATTGAAATAACTCATCTTACTTAACAAATATTTGCCCCACAAGAATTTAACAACAGCCATAAAACTGAATCATTTGAGCTCATGTATATCTTTAATTCATTCCTAGAATTGAATTATTCATCAGGTAGATTTATACTAAAGCAACATAAATACTGTGTGGTCCAGGCCTTTAAAAAGTAATGGTAGCTTCCCTGGTCGCGCAGTGGTTGAGAGTCCGCCTGCCGATGTAGGGGACGCGGGTTCGTGCCCCGGTCCGGGAAGATCCCACATCCCGCGGAGCGGCTGGGCCCGTGAGCCATGGCTGCTGAGCCTGCGTGTCCGGAGCCTGTGCTCCGCAACGGGAGAGGCCACAACAGTGAGAGGCCCACGTACCGCAAAAAAAAAGTAATGGTAAACTGCTTTTCCACTGCTCATATTCATCCTATAGGCACAAAATACAAGTTAATTTTTACATTCGGTATTTTCTTTAGTTATGCATATTTTCAAGCATATATGAGAAAATAAGAGCTAGCAAAAATTAGGTCAGATATGGTCCAGTCAACTCAGAATTTTATCTAATGAAAGTGATACTGAAGATCAATTTCTAAGAACATATGCTAGCTGTCCTTGGTAGAATAGATCTCAAAATGTTCAACAAGTAGCACAAAATACTACCACCCCCCTTTTAAAATAAAATCTTTTTTATCTTATTGCTCGTTTTTTAATCTGAAGAAAAAGACTATAGACAGTGGACTCAAGTGTTTACCTTGTGTAAACCCCACTAAAATGGCAATAAAAACATATGCGTTCTGGAACAAATAGAATGAAAGACAAGATGACAGCAACAAAATCTTGAAAGTTGGATAAGCATCTACTTTAACAGACTTCCCATCTTATTTCACAGATTTCAGGCCTTATCATATATCTTCCTTTTTTTAGTTAAAAAATTACATGAATATTTGCTAATTATAAAAAGTCAATACTCTGGGTGTAATCTGGACAGTATAGAGGTTTTTTTGTGTTTTTTCTAATTTATTTATTTTTGGCTGCATTGGGTCTTCACTGTTGCACGCAGGCTTTTCTCTAGTTGCAGCGAGCAGGGCCTACTCTTCGTTAGGGTGTGCGGGCTTCTCATTGTGGTGGCTTCTCTTGTTGGAGAATACCAGCTCTAGGCGCACAGGCTTCAGTAGTTGTGGCACGCAGGCTCAGTAGTTGTGGCTCACAGGCTCTAGAGTGCAGGCTGAGTAGTTGTGGCACCCGGGCTTAGTTGCTCCGCAGCATGTGGGATCTTCCTGGACCAGGGATCGAACCTGTGTCCCCTGCCTTGGCAGGCGGATTCTTAACCACTGCACCACCAGGGAAGCCCTCTAAGTGCATTTCTAAAGCTATGTATTTTCTTTTTAATACTACTTTCTGTATGCTATAGGTTTTGCTATGTAATGTTCTCAGTATTGTCTTCAATTTCAATTTTGCTTTTTTTCAACCCAAAAGTTATTTACAAGAGTTCATCTTACCATACAAGCAGATAGTTATTTTTTAGCTACTTGTTGGCAGTATGTATTTTTTTCCTCCCACCCCTCCCCTCCCATATATCTGCCCAGAGAACCAGCACCCACTTCAGGGAAGACTGCCCCCAAGACTGGCGCCATCAATTTAGCTAAAAGATCACCAAGTTTTGTCCAGCCTGTGGTCCCCAATGTTCATTTCACCCTGTTCTGCCTTCTAAGGGTCATTTTTACACATTCATCTTTCTCACCAGCTGAGGCCTTTTGGTAAGGAATTCAGAGATCTCTTAGTACTACATTTTGAAACAATATTTCTCAAAAGGAGGCCCAGAGACCTCACCCGTCAGAATTACCAGGCAGTACTAATTAAAAGCAGAGCTTCTACAGCCCCATCTCAGATCTATTAAGTCAGAATCTCTGGGGAATACGGCCCAGGAATCTACATTTTTTTTAAATAAATAAATTTATTTATTTTGGCTGCATTGGGTCTTCGTTGCTGTGTGCAGACTTTCTCTAGTTGCAGCAAGCGGGGGCTACTCTTCCTTGGGGTGCATGGGCTTCTCATTGCGGTGGCCTCTCTTGTTGCGGAGCACCGGCTCTAGGTGCACGGGCTTCAGTGGTTGTGGTGCACAGGCTTGTTGCTCCGCGGCATGTGGGATCTTCCCAGACCAGGGCTCGAACCTGTGTCCCCTGCATTAGCAGGCGGATTCTTAACCAATGCACCACCAGGGAAGGCCTGGAATCTACATTTTTAACAAGCACCCCATATGAGTCTATTCTAGCACACTGCAATTTAACAACTATTGCTTTACATGAAACCCTGATAAGCTTCAGTAAGTTCAGAGCAAGTCAACCAGGTAGGAAGGTCTTAGGAACCATGTCACATAAAGAATTTTGAAGAAACCTAGGATGTTTAAAGCTAGAAAACAACTTGATAGGAAGAACAAAAGAGATGGCACTCATGTGAAAGATACTTTAAATTTATGCTATATCATTTTTAGAGGGTAAGTCCAAAGGGCAAAAATTAGAGGTAGACAGATTTCTAACAATTTGAACTTTTCAAAAATGGAATAGCCTTCTTGTGAATTAATGAGTTCACTTCTATTTGGACATATTCAAGCAGATCACAGATGATTTTGCGCCAGAGATGGTGAAGAGAGACTTTACATCAGGCCAGATGATTTCTACATTCCCTTCCAACTCCTAGGATTCTTAAGATTCTCTAATTTTAGGTTCATGATCTCAGTAAGAGTTATAATCATTATAACACTTCCAGACGATACTGGAAGCCTATTTCTCCATAATCAAGCATTCAAATACATTTGGTGGTTTACTACAATGTATACAAAAACTGGTCTGAGTAAATAAAATCTCACACTATTATATTTTGTTCAAATTTAAGAGTTGTTAAAGGTTTAGTTTAGATCATATTTCTGCGTATATATATGTGATGGCTAATCCCAACCTAAGAGCTAAAAATACAAAATCAGGTGTGCAATGAACAAATAAACTCATTCACTGCTTACATGAAAGTCAAGGAAATATGGCAAAGAAAACTATATATAACAAGCCAATATTACAATCTACCTACACAATAACTCATCTACTCCTTGCATCTTTATAAGGTGAAAAAATGAGTTTAAAATTTAAAGCAGAAACAAGATGTATTAATCTGTGAAAATGGTTCTTCAATTGTGCACCTTTAATAGAAAAAAGAGACAGTATTAAAATAGATAAATTATATATCACTCTGTTTATGTAGTAGTTGTAGCCAAGGTCCCTAAACATAATATTGTCCAGTGGTGCCAAGGGGATCGTAATAGTATCAAGACGTGTTAGATTCAGATTTCAAGTTTTAGTTGAAAAAAAAGATAACATTTTATTTGTTTTTAAACTAAGCTAAGCTCTTAAACTAAGCTCTTAAAATCAGAAATATTCCTCAACAGTCATCCTCCAGAGTAGAGGGAAGTTTTTGGAAAAAGGAGACAAAAAAGCATTGAGAAAGATAACATTTTCTAGAGAACTCTGCTAATATTAGAATTAAATGTTTTAATTAGATAGTAATTTACTTGCTTTCTTGTACGTTATGTCATCTTCTCTAGTTTGTGTTGTTACAGTCCTGCATGTGAAATAACAAAAACATATCATATAACATAACAAAAACTCATCATATTTTACATGATCAGTATGTTACAACATTAAGATCAGACTAATAATACAAATCTACTCCACTGCCAACTTTTAAACTCCCTGCAATCTTACAGCAAGTCCTCAAGAATATTAGAATGTGAACAACAGGCTTTATATTTATCTTACAGAAGGTATAAACATCAATTATAAAGAAGAGATGCAAGCCTTTTTTAGTTAGAACATAATTAACATGATTATAAAACATCTCTAATAAACCAGAGGCAATAATTATATTGCTTGTAGTTCTATTCAGCATTCATTGAACAATTAAAAACTTCAAAAACAAATACAAAGGCAAATCCTTATTATATAAACAAAATAAATGCATTAGCTATTGATCCAGCATTTGCTTTTCCCCAATCTAAACAAACTAATCTTAATTCCTATGGCATACAGGGCGGATTGGAAAAGGAAGAAGCTAAAAATCTATTGTTGCAGAGTTCCTGGTGTGTGGCATGTGAATGATGTAGTAACAGTGAAATTGAAGGCGGAAAGGCAGTCTTCCCTCACAAAACCTCTTTTCCTGCACTCTTCGCCATCTCAGTTCATGGCAGCTTCATCCTGCTAGTTGTTCAGGCTAAAAAAAACCTGTTATCTTGCGGGGACTCCTCTCTGTCTCACATATCCTTCATCCAAACCACGAGCTAATTCTGTCACAGTCTCCAAAATCCATCCACTTCCTCACCATCTCCATCTCCCTGGTTAAGACCTCCTACCTCTCACCTGGATTATTGTAAATGCTGTTAACTAGTCTCTCTGCTTGTTGCTTTTGCTCTCTGCAGTTTACTCTCAACCCAGCAGCTGGATTGATCCACTCCTTAAGCTCTCCAGTGACTTCTCATCTCATTCAAAATAAAAGTCAACGCTCTCACAATAGGGTCCTACACAAACTGTTTCCCATTATCTATCTTTCCCCCTCCCGGCCTCAATTCCAGCTACACTGGCCACTTTGCTCTTTTATGAACAGGTGACTCTCACCTCAGGGGTTTTGCAATTGTTCTTCCTTTCACCTAGAAGTTTCTTTTCTTTCTTTTCTTTTCTTTGTTTTAGAATTCTATACCCAGTGAAAATATCTTAAAAAAATTTTTTTTGTTGGAGTATGGTTGATTGATACCTGGAAGTTTCTTTATCTAGATAACACATGGCTTACTCCTCTCACCTCCTTGAGGTTTTTGCTCAATGTGCACTTCTCAGCGAATGATTCCCTGACCACCCTATCTATAACTGCGAACTTTATAAAAAAGAGACACTTATAAAAAAGAGACACTTAGTATTAAAATAGATAAATTATAGATTTATCTATAATTTATATTTTATAATTTATAGATTTATCTATAATTTATCTATAATCTATAAATACTCCTCCATCTCCCTTCTTTACACCTGGTTTGTTTTTCTCTATAGAATTTATTACCATCTAATTACCATAAATTTTACCTATTTTCTTTGTCTGAATGTCCTCACTAGATTGTAAACTCTATGAGATTAGGAATTTTTGTCTGTTTTGTTTAATGCTTATTTCTTTTTTGGCTGAGCCGCATGGCTTGCAGGATCTTAGTTCCACAACCAGGGATTGAACCCCAGTCCACGGCAGTGAAAGTGCCAAGTCCTAACCACTGGACCGCCAGGGAATTCCTGCAATGCTTATTTCCACAGCTAGCACATAGTAGGTATTAAATAAATGCTTTTTGAAAGAATGAATACACTCTACAAATCCTCTAGTAACCAGAGTTGAGAACTAGATGCTTATATAGGTGACCCAGACAATTTTCTCTAAGAACCACACAGGAAAATGACTTTGGGGAAGTTAAGTATCATTCAATTTAGATGTTTTAACTCAATTAAAAATAGCAGCATTAAATAGTCACATAAAAATTAGACCACCATTCCCTTTACCTCTTTCCTATCTTAAGTCTGGATGCCATTACTTTACTTCCAGAAAGGAATAGTTCCTAAATATTCTGCAGGAGAAAGCAAAGGAATATTAATAGAGATACTCTGCCCCTACATTTACACAGTCTTTTCTCAAAAAGTTGATAAAATCCACACCCCCCTCCAGGAGTTTAAGAAGGGAGATACAACCTTCTTCTTCCCACACTTAAGGAAATGCTTTAACCGACATTTAAGAAAGCAAGAAAAAGCTATCCCCAGGAACCTATGCAAAGAAAGAAAATGACAGCATGTCCTAAGAAATGTCAAAGACAAATGACTGTATTTCCATGGCTGGTACATAGTAGGTGTTCAATGCTTGTTGATAGAATAAATACCCTCCACAAATCCTCTAGTAACCAGTGCTGAGAACTAGATGCCTATGTAGAACTATTCTGGGGGCTCCACACCAGTGCTAAAGCAGGCATGACACTGTTAGATTTCTATTAATATACTGCTCCCAGAAATTGAAAAAGATGTATAATGTGAAGATATAAAACAATTTCCATATGCAAAATATAAAACTCAAAGATTTATGACCTGAGGTTTTCTAGTCCATTTCCTTCATTTGAAAGACAGAGGTCTAGTGAGCTTGAATCATCTCTGAAACTCATCTAAATATTAGTAGTGAAACATACTATAAATCAGATTACTTGGCTCCCAATTCATTACTCTTCTCATTCTATCATGGTACTCTCTAAACTTGAGTGTTCCTTGACCAGGAGTTCTATAGCATCTGAGTTTAAATTACCACATCACCAGGAAATTAAAAGCCTAATTTCCCAATATTATGCCTAAATTAAATTGTGGTGAGCCTGGATGTTGCTGTAGTCTTTCAACAATAACTGGAAAAAAACCAATTTCACAATTAATTGCATATTTCCTGCCATGAACAGAGGAAACTGTCATTTGCAGTATAGTTTTCTGGTATAAACATGAATTCTGGTGTTCACACCTCCCAGGTTCATATCCCAGTTCTGTCACTTTTTAGCAGAAATCTTCTTAATCTCTCTAAGCTTCAATCTTCTCATTTTAAAAAAGAAGTTAATTGCCAGGAATTCCCTGGCAATCCAGTGGGTAGGACTCTGCACTTTCACTGCCGAGGGCCCAGGTTCAATCCCTGGCTGGCGAACTAAGATCCTGCAAGCCACGTGGCAAAAAAAAAAAGGATCACATGCTGTATTTAGTTGCATGGAAAGTACTCAGCACATGGCCTAAAACATACATATTCATGTTGACGGATCTACTGTCAATTGCAGTCAGACATGAATAGAAGTTATAATCAGATTCCCAGCCTTCAAATTTTAGACTTCATATTTATTAAAATAATCTCCCAAACTGAATGCCTGTTGATTTGAACCTGGTAGCTATGTTTTATCTAGTTCCTCAAGAAATGAAAAAATTATAAAGCAGTCAATTCATGTAACAGTTCAATAAGATTTAAAACCAAAACAGATTAAACATTAAAGCATTTTGTGATCTATTTTGGCCAAAAAATGCATTTTTCCCTCATTCGTGTAATCATTACCATTACTCAGTGAACCAGCACCCAATGTTACACAGATCTTGTAAGTTTTGTGTGTGTGATATTCAACACTTTATTATAAAATAGGCTTTGTGATCGCTAATTTTGCCCCACTGTAGGCTAATATAAGTGTTCTGAGTATATTTAAAGTAGGCTAGGCTAAGTTATGAAGTTTGGAAAGTTAGGTATAGTCAATGCATTTTCAACTTATGATATTTTCAACTTACAATGGGGTTTATTGGGATGTAACCCCATTGTAAGTGGAAGAAGAAAAGATCCTGTAAATTATTGATACCTTCTTAGTGGTCCAAGAGCGCCCTCTGTCTGGGTACAGAAAAAGTTCAATGTTAAATTACTTTTTTTAAAGCTGATGCTTTTCAAGTAAATTCTTAACAAGTCTATGAAATTAATCTTCTCTTTAATCACTGCTAACATATTGTCAGAAAAGACAATGTCATTGTTACAAGAGTACCAGAATGGTTTGGTCTTACATCCCTATAATTTACCTGGGAATTGGAAAGAAAACCCATGCTATTTTCCCCAGAATTTATTCCACATCATTCAATAAAATTGTTCGTATAGATCACCTAGATAAGTATATTGATCTCTTTGTTTGTTCTGTCCATGTAAAACTCTATACTTTATTTAACATGCCATTGTAGCCGTTTGCCCAGTAATGAGTATCACCAATGTTAAATATTTATTGGGCATCTCTGTGTACAGGACACTGTACTTGGTGAAAAGGATGGGGAAAAAATTCTCTATCCTCAAAGAAATGGCAATCTACTTTTTTAATAAGGATGTGAACAAAGAAATATAGGGTAAGATGTCCACTGAAAAAGATATGCTTCTCTCAGTGCTGCTGTTACCTCAGGAAAGTTATTAAACTTCTCTGAACCTCAGTTTATCTGTAATATGGAGATAATACTCACCTCAAAGGAAAGTTGCACAAATTAACTGAGATATTTGCAAGGACTCAGCATATAGTAAAAGCTCAGTAAAAGGTGGTTGTTTTTATTTATTAATATTAAGAGAAATCTTAAATAACAGCATCCTACATTAAATTTCACTTGCTTCAAATGGAAAGATGCGTAAACAAAATATTTTGTATCTCATTTTTTCAACATTATTCTTTCTAGTGAAGAAAAATAAGTGATCCTGATCAAATACTTGATTAAATCAATAATTAGGCATTTCTAAAGGAATTATTTCAGTATAAAAAACATAGTTAAGACTCCTTTACCACTACCGAAATTTAGGATTCATAAGAACATGAATTTTCTGGTACTTATTTCATATGCCTTGCCTATTCTCTTGAAATATCTAAAATGTTGAAAATAATTTCATTGTGTTTCATGATCAGCTACATTTCTAACATAAAAGCAGCCCCAAAACAGAATCATGATCATAAAAGGGATCTTAGCAATTTCTAGTTCAATTTTTTTTTCTTTTTAGAAATAAAAATTTGTGCATCTCCTTAACATTACACAGCACTTTAAAATTTATTTTGTGAATTTTAATAATTTCTCAGGGGGGCAAGCACATAACAAAATATTTTTTATTGTTTGTAGGTGGGGAAACATAAATAGCAAAACTAAGCACAGTACAAAATATTCACTAAGAAAAAATAGTTAAAGCTGGGCTAAAGACTACATGTATTATCTCAATTCTCACATTAACCTGATATAGGTGCTATTTTCTCCATTTACAAATGGGGAAACTGAGTCACTAATCGCTTATGTAACTTACCAATGTCCTGCAACTAGTACACAGCAGAATCAAATCCAGGCGGCCTGATTCCAGAGTCTGCACTCTCAACCTCTATCTATACCTTTCTATTATTTAAAAGTGACAATTTTCTTAAATATCCATGAGTCTGACATAAACGATTGTATAAATAAATGGGGGGAAAGGATCACTTTTTTACAGAAGAATTCCAAATAATAACTATAGAAGGAATAAGGAAAATAATTACCATTCAGTAAACACCAACTGTTGCAAGGAAGAACCATCAACGGATTCCAGTTAAAATTAACAGGTGTATGATGAGAATAGGATATTTGCAACTCACCAAGGCATCTCTCCATATGATATTTATTAATTATAAGGAGAAAAATAGTAAATTTACAGTGGAGAAACCCAGCAGACACAACCTAAATAAAGTGGTCAAAGCTAACATCACCACCAGAAAGGTGGAATCACTGTAATTACTGAATGTACAGACAGAACCCTCCATGCAAATAATTTTTACTTAATGATTTAAAGCTCTTCAGCGTTTTTGCTACCATAAAGTTTGGTACTAAACTACCAACTGTGACAAAAACTTAACAAATTCTGTTTGATTTGAGACTGGGTAGGCACTAAGTCTCTGAAATCACTTGAAGCATTTTTCCTAAGTTTTGTCTTCATGAAAACTGTATGCTTTAAAGAAATTATGATGGAGCAGGCCAAATATTCCCATTAATATTTCTATTATCATATAGTAATGCAAGATACAGTTATTATGGAAATTATATTTGGAATATAGTTTACAAATTCTGAAATCCATTCTCTTTTTAAATATTATTGACAAGGAAAATGAAATATGCCATATGTAAAAAAATAAAAGTTATGGGTACCTTTTGATTTCAAATAATTAAAACTGATATTTATTGAGCCTTTACTATGTACCAGGCACATTTTTTTCTTGCACATTATTTCATTAAATTCTCACAATTTCATAAGGTAGATTATATTACCACCACTTCTCAGATGAGTAAATGGCTAGAAAGGTTAAAAACACTGCATAAGGATGGGTTGTCTGACACAAGCAATACTGTCATTCTTTTTCTAAGTATTTTTCCAATTGCTAACAAGCAGAAAATATGTAGGGCTATGTTAACACATAGCAACAAGGAGAATGGTAAATAATTAATAATCTAAGATAATTAAGAGTTGGCCATATTGTTATTACAATTATACTAAACTTATTTACATATCCTTTGTTTTATATCAAACTTTGAGTTCTTATGGAGGAGAAACGATTTTGATTAAATATAAAATGGACAGTTAAACCTCTAAATAGTACACACTTTGTAAGAAGCTGAAGCACATGTCATTATTCAGGTAATCATTCTTGATTACTTCATTTACACACATCTTTACAAGTCTAAACAAAATGTACAGATATAAACACCATAATTTTTAACTTCCTGTTTTTCACCCTTAAAGCACTGATTCCTTGAACCTAGTAAAAAAAATTTTCAAGTAACTGCATTAGGAAGTTTATAATTAATGTAATCATTTATATTTAAAGTATTTTTTAAATTTGAAGTTTCTATTATTAAAAATATTTATTATTACGGTTTATTTACACCCTTGGTTTTTTAAAAAATAAGTAAGGTGCTTCATATTGGCTTCTGGATTTGCTGTCTTGCCTACAACAAAACAAGTCACTGGGTTTATCCTGGATGAGTCACAAAGCAAAAGTTTGGACTTGATCATTGGTTTCAGTCCTATTTTTAGAGGTATGGAAATACAAAAGAAGTTCTTAATCTGGAGACATTTAAAATGGCTTTTTTAGTTTTCTTCAGAAAGGAAATGGGCTGCCAAACTTCAGGACCATCATAGAATCCATTAAATATATAATAAATATTTTGTACAAAATGTTTACATTCTATTAAACATTGTATCTTACCTACGTGTAAAATAACACTGCCACTGACATTAGTGGAATTTCACGGGCAAAGGAGTCAGTAAGTCTTGTCAAAATAGGCATTTTTCTTACTCCTCTAAAATGTTATAATTGTCCAAATATAAATACTTAAAAGGATGCAGTTTCCATGTATTACTCACAGATTGACAATTGTCTAAAAAAGCACAAAGTTCATAGACAAGCCTCTCTCTCCTTGTTCTTTCTAAAAAATGCATAAAATGGAAAACAACCTTATACTATACTGCAATCCAAATTATAGGTAAGAAAAAACAAAAACCAAATGACACAAGAGTGGAAATTAATTTTCAAATATTGGTAACTTACAGAATTTGCAGTTACTTTTTCATTAGCATTGGTTTGCTGTTTTCTATATTTTAAATTGTAATATACTTTGAAGAAAATATTTAATGTATTTAAAATTTTTAAAAACATTTTAAATAAGAATAGAATTTTCAGATAACATTAGATTTTTCTCATTTGTATCCATTTAAAGATTCATTTTCATATAACTTTTCTTGCAAAATGTATCTCAAAAATAGAAAAAATGTCCAAAGGAAAGTTTTATTTATGTGGTAGAAAAATTGAAAAGGAAAAATAAACACATCTTCACAATTTCAGAGGTGACAAAAACCTATGGTATTTCAAGTGGTTTCTGATCTCCCTTAAAGGATTTGAAAATTGTATACAAAGTTTTATTAAGTAATCTTAACAGCCAGATTCCTGTTGACGTGCTCTAGGTCTAGTTTTAACGGTAAACTTCATACAATGTAATGAAAGAAAATTGATTTGGTAATGCTGAACCTATTGATTAAACTGTGAACACAACAAACACTGGTCATTTTTTGGGTAGAAATATTTACAAGCAATTAAAGTCACTGATTTCTTGCAGTTGTTTCTTGTTGTCTTCCTAATTTTACAATTCCCCAACGCAAAGGTGCAGAAAACTAACATTTATCATCCTTTTCGAGAAATGGCATAATGGAGAGAAGACCTGCAGGGTATAAACACAAATGCAGACATGTGGAAGTTGATGGCTTTAAGATTCATTTTGTTGCTAAGTTTTTGTCGTTTCTTAAATTAAAATTTTGAGCTTTTCCTTAAAATCCCCGCGCTACTTTGCTTTAGCCCCACCCAATACATGTCCCCTACCCATTTTTGACCCTGTTAACTCTTCTCCTGCCGCTGTTTCAGCATCGCAAGTCCCCAGCAACCTGGGAGAGTTGAAACCCACGGAGTCCAAACGCCCAGGGAGCCGAAAACTGGGTGGTTCCGGGCTCCGCTGGACCCGCGGCCTGCGAGTTCCGGCGGCAGACCCCACCTCCAGGCCCTCCTGGGAGATCCGAGGCCTCTCCCAGAACATTCCTAAAGGGCGTTCCCTGTTTATTCGTTCAATAAGTATTTGTTCAATTTCCGATACCCCTCAGTCTTCGGAAAAGCAATTAGGACCTCACTTTGCCCGAACTGTGTCCTCGCCTTGTTAATGACACAAATAAGGCGGGGAAGACGAATCTCGGCCACTATTTAGCAAATACCGCGTGAGATTTACCAAATGCCGTCCCTCCGAGTCCCTAGCATCTGCCGGGAACACAAGGCCATCTCCCTTCCCTCCATCCTTCACCGCCACCCGAGAAAGCGTTAATGGCAAATAGCGACCACGGCCAAGCTCTGCTGTTCTTGCCTCCGAGCCAGCATTATGCCAAATTCCTCCACACCGCGAGGCGCCACCCTCTCCCCAAGCAAGCAGGAGGGGCGTCAGGCCGCGGCCCGGGCCAAGGGCCGGGAGAGATCTGAGCGTCCGGGCCTCAAACACCTCCGGGCTAGAGGTGGGTCGAGAATCAAGTCCGGGCGTGGCGGCCTAGGGTGTCTCAGCCAAATTCTTCCAAGCAGCCGGGAGGCTGGTTGTCCGAACCGCGTAGCGAAACTACAACTCCCAGGACACAGCTGACCGGACTTCCGGAAGCCAAAGCCTGGCGGGGAGGAAGCTGCTGAGATCCGGACAAGAGGCCGGGGGTTAATTTAGCAAGAAAAACGGGGGGCGGGAAGAGCTATAGTGCTAACCTGTCAATTCGCCACCATGAACGTGGTTTTTGCTGTGAAGCAGTACATTTCCAAAATGATAGAGGACAGCGGACCGGGCATGAAAGTACTTCTCATGGATAAAGAGACGGTGAGTTTGCTTTTGCTCAGTGTTTGTGAGGGAACCCTCCTCCCTTGCAATAGCTGGTCCCATTCCACTGTAGGATATAGTATTTAATTAAAGATTTATAAGTGAGGGTCAGTTCAGTGTGGAACTGAAAGGTTGTGTAAAGCTGCCTAGAAGGTTTTCAGTCTGAATGGCTCTAACCACTGCCAGAGGTTCTTGTACCCAGAACAATTTATTGAAATCAGAAATCGTTCTTTAAATGCCTTTGCCAAGAAATAATATATAAGACAGCGCACTCGGAGGACTTTGGGATGGTCCTGTTATTTCGACTCAGCGTTATGTTTTTAAAGGAAAGCTGTCAGGGCTCAAACTGAGGTGACAGGTTATAATTTATTGGTCACAAAATTTTAAAAAAGAACTCTTTAAGGTGATGGGAAATTTATAGGTTGTTCGTGTTCAGAGAGAACGTTTCATTTTGGTACATTACTTATTATTTTAGATGCTCAGTAAATGTTATTACATATGTTAGTATTTAAGTTATCCAACTAAGTAGTGTTAATGAAAAAAAAGGCTTTTAAGGCTTAGGTATGGCTGCTTGTTTTCATTATTCTGGACTAGCATAATATTAGTTAATTCTTTTTCTTTACAGACCGGCATAGTGAGTATGGTATACACACAATCGGAAATTCTCCAGAAGGAAGTGTACCTTTTTGAACGCATTGATTCTCAAAATCGAGAGATCATGAAACACCTGAAAGCAATTTGTTTTCTTCGACCTACAAAGGTACTACATAAACAGCTGCCGTCTGCTTAGGCAAATACAGCACACTATGATCTGGAAGTATTATTAAGGCAAAATAAATTTATATTATCATCATTTGTGGCATCATAATTATCCTGGTTTATCAGAGTTATAACCATGACTCCCCTCCTTTCCACATCTCAGTCACTGCTTACAGCCAGTTTTTCCTTCAAGGTGTCTTTAAGGTTCTCAGCTACTTCCAAAGCCACTAACTATCCCAGCAGAGACCCACATCACTTTATTCCTGGATTAACCTCCATACCTGTCACACTGTAGTCCTGTCAAAGCCCTGCAATCAAATCCCACTAGGCTTCAAAATCTGATTCTCTAGGAATTCCTCCTCCCGTTGCCAGACCCCCAGGTTGGGAAGCCTGATGTGGGGCTTAGAACCTTCACTCCAGTGGGTGGACATCTATGGTATAAGTGTTCTCCAGTCTGTGAGTCGCCCACCCAGCAGTTATGGGATTTGATTTTATTGTGACTGTGCCCCTCCTACCATCTCATTGTGGCTTCTCCTTTGTCTTTACACGTGGGGTATCTTTTTTGGTGAGTTCCAGTGTCTTCCTGTCGATGATTGTCCAGCAGCTAGTTGTGATTTTGGTGTTCTCGCAAGAGGGAGTGAGAGCACGTCCTTCTACTCCACCATCTTGGTTCAGGGCCACCATTGCCATTTGATCTTACATACTTATATCAGTGTTTTGAGTCTTTATCATTTTATTCACATCTGTGCTCAGGAACCTTTAATGGCTCAATTTTACTTCCATGATTAAATTTATATTTAGTAGCCCTCAGAGCCCTCCTGTAGCTGATCTGGTCCTTATGTATTCAACCTCCTATGTCCTACCTCTGCTCCTCCACTGCAGCCAGATTGGCCTTTTTATGATCCCTTTACATGCTCATTCCTGTCTTCTGTTTGTTCTCTTCCCCTGATTAAAGATTCTTTAGCCTTCTGTCAGTTTTCAGCCATCATCTTCTAAATCTAACTTGAGTCCTCCTTTAAAAATCCTTTACTGTTTCAATCTTATTTTGTATGTTCTCTTGTTTTATATTCATGTTCTTAACTCCAGTGCTTGTACATTATCTACTCTCCAATATACAAATCTGACCTTTGTCACCACGCTTGAAATCCTTGAATGTTTGCTCATTGCTTTTATGATAAAGACAAAACTCCATTAAGTGTGGCCTGCAAGGCCCTGTGTGGTCTAGTTCCTACTATTTCTATAGCCTCATTTCAGACCATTCCCCTTTTGCTCTTAGCCACACTAACCTTTCAGTCCACTGTATTCCGTCATGCCGCAGGACCTTTGCACAGGTTCTTCTCTTTGCCTGGAACGTTTTCACTCCCTCAAGAAAATCTTTCCTGGCTTTGCTGACCAGTTCAAACTCCCCTCTCATAAACACTTATAGCACCATCTTCTTCTCCCTATTACTTGTCATGGTTGAAGTCTCATATGGTTTGTGTGATTAATTAATATGTCTCACCTACCAGCAGTAAGCTCCAGGAGAGCATATTTTCACACTGCTATGTCCCCAATGCCTGCCACATAATGGATACTCAATAAATAGTTCCTGAATTAATTAATACATCAATTAATTCTTTGATACAGTAGTTTCCAATTGTTTCATATTAGTCATGAAATTTTGGCTCTGGGAGGGATCTTAGAGATTATCAGTCTATCATTTCCTAACATTTTTTATTGGAGAAGCTCTTTCAGTGCCATATGTGTGTTCTCCCAAACTCAAAATGTGTCGTCAAAAACAATTTTTCCTTAAGATTACATTATAAAGTTAATTTTTAATGTGTTTTTAAAATTTAAATGACAGTTTTTAAAGTCTTTTTCCCATTTAACAAGCAATATGTATTGCTTACGTTACTTTTAATTTTGTAAGGAAATGTATGGTTTTTTAACATTCAAAAATGATATTTTATATCTTGTATAATTTGGGGATCAACTTTATACTGAAATTTAACCATATGTTATAGTATCAAATGCAGATAAGGTCTGCATTATGACCGTATGTAATTGGAATGACTATGTTTTGACCATTTGAAAATCAACTTTTAGTTCTAAATTTCATGTTTTACTTTTAAATAATGTAATTATACAAAAGGTCTTAGCCTACTGTTTGCAAATACTTCACAAATATTGCAGTTCTGCAGCCTCTGGTTCCAATTAGTTAAAAGCCCAACTGAATATGTTTAACTATATTTTCTCTTGAATGTTGGTTTTTAAAGGCCTAGACACATTTTGATGTTCCACATAAGAATTTTGATCAGATGAATAAAATTTATAAACAAACAGCTTAAGGCAAATTTGCAGAATTATTATCTATTTTATGTTGTATTTCAGCATCTATGTCCTTTATATTTTTTAATCTTAATTTGGCCAAGGCAATGCAGCTAGTTAATGTTACATATGATTCCTGATCATTGTATTCATTGTGGCTCTTTTTTATCCCCAGCCCTCACCCCTCCCAACATACACACACTTAATCTAGACCTCAGCACACAGTAGGCACTCAGTAAATACTTAAATAAATCAGTGGATGATGCGTATTTATTACTTTTTCACTTAAGCAGTTCTCATATTTTATTTGTTTGTTCTTTTCTTTTCTAGGAGAATGTGGATTATCTGATTCAGGAGCTCCGAAGACCCAAATACAGTATATATTTTATTTGTAAGTATGTTATTTCACCTGTTCAATCATGTAACTAAATCCTAGCTAATATGTTCTTGGGTACTTCATATCATCAGTAAGTTAATTGAATCCATCACTGAAAGAGTCTGGTGAGTTTTTTTGTCATTTCAAAGTATTAAAAGTGTTGGACCAACATTCTGTTTCTGAGAGCTAAATGTTACTTCCACTCATCATAGACTGCTTAGGTTAAAAACAAATTTTTTGTTAAGTTTTACTTTGCCCTTCAAGTTTCTTTATAAGTCAAAAGTTGTAAGTAGTCAACTTTCACATTCTACCTTTGCCAAAAAAGTATGTATACTTATTTCTATTTTACACTTTTATGAACGGAGGCATAGAAGCTGATTTATTTATTTGGAGGGAGGATATACTTGAGTTTGTTGGAAAAGCAGAGATTTACTTTACATACCAGATGAAAACAGTCTACTTCTCTTTGCAACTTTATGTAATACTTGAAAGTACAAGCCATCAGGTAGGTATCTCCTATTTGCATAACTTTTGGGGAGGGGAAAGGGGGTGAAGGCTTGGAAATAAACTGGGTTTGTGGTTACTATATAATTTATATGGATTTTTTTAATGTAATACATTCTGCTTTGGAAGTTACATCTTTTCTCCTCTAGATGTCCTTATTGATCTTCATAGCATTTGTATTGTTTACTTGAAGGTTTTGGAGTTTTAGGGTTTAAACTATAGTCTAAGATATATACTTTCTTCCGCATATACTACAATTTAATAATGGTACAAAAAATTAACATTTGTGATAAGACACTGTAGTTTATGAGAACTCTCTCATATTTTATTCAGCCCTTAAAACAACCCCAGGAGGTAAAAACAGGCAATGTTATTCTTTTCTGTCATCCTACTTTTGTTTTTGTTATATTTTTGGCTAATAATCACGGGTTTTCTTTTTCAATTAAGCTTTTTTTTTCTTTTTTTATTTTATTTTCTTTTTTTAAATTTATTTGTTTTTATCTTTGGCTGCGTTGGGCCTTTGTTGCTGCGCATGGGCTTTCTCTAGTTGCTGCAAGCAGGGGCTACTCTTCATTGACGTGCGCAGGCTTCATTGCGGTGGCTTCTCTTATTGCAGAGCATGGGCTCTAGGTGGGTGGGCTTAAGTAGTTGTGGCATGTGGGCTCAGTAGTTGTGGCTCACGGGCTCTAGAGCACAGGCTCAGTAGTTGTGGTGCACAGGCTTAGTTGCTCCACGGCATGTGGGATCTTCCCGGACCAGGGCTCGAACCTGTGTCCCCTGCATTGGCAGGCAGATTCTTAACCACTGCGCCACCAGGGAAGTCCTCATTTTTATTTATTTATTTATTTAATTAATTACTGAGTAGTATTCCATGGTATGGGTGTACCACAATTTGTTTAACTGTTCACCTGTTGAAGGACATTTCAGTTGTTTCTAGTTTGGGCTAATACAAATAAAGTTGTTATAAATATTTGTGTATAGGTTTTTTTGTGAACATAAGTCTTTATTTCTCTGTAATAAATAATACCCAGGGAGCAATTGCTGGGTCATATGGTAGTTGCCTGTTTAGTGTTTTAAGAAACTGCTAAATGTTTTTTGGAATGACTATGCCATTTTACATTTCCATTAGCAGTGTACAGGTGATCTAATTTCTTTGTATCCTCACAAGCGTTTAGTGTTGTCCCTGTTTTTCATTTTAGCTATCCTGATAGGTGTGCAGTCATTCCAGTATTTTTTAAGTCTGATTACAAGCTAGGTACTGAGGATAGGAAAGTATAAAAACTTTTGTATTCAATGACACACATAGACACACACACACACACACACATATATTTATATATAGAGAGAGATTGATTCCCCATACTGTCAAATTTATCTGGACATCTAACAGAATTACTGTTTTGCTGAGTCTCTTAGCTAAAAATTGAATAGATCATGAGATGAAAGACTCCCTTTTCCTCTGAAAAGTTATTTGATGCAGTGGTTGGGATTAATAACCAAAAATAAGTCTAATATTTACTCTTCTGGTTGTAAAGTTTGTTTGATTTGGGCTGTAAATCTATGAAGTTGAAAAAAAAATTATATATGTTAAAGTAGTTAGCACTAAAGCCTAGGAAAAATGGACTGTTGAAATGTCTTGGGTGGAGCAATCAATTTCACAATTTTATTTGATTGAAATAAACTAAAATGAGTTTATCTATAGTGATTTTATTCTTTACAGACTTTCAGCACAATTTATATTAATTAGCACAAAACTGGCCTTCTGCTCATGTCATTTTTTAATAATTTTATTTTTGTATATTCTTATGTCTACTAAACATCTTGTATAACAGGCTCCTCCCTTCCTTTATTTAAAAAAAAAACTTTTGGGCTTCCCTGGTGGCGCAGTGGTTGAGAGTCCGCCTGCCGATGCAGGGGACACGGGTTCGTGCCTTGGTCCGGGAAAATCCCACATTCCGCGGAGCGGCTGGGCCCGTGAGCCATGGCCGCTGAGCCTGCGCGTCCGGAGCCTATGCTCCCCAGCGGAAGAGGCCACAACAGTGAGAGGCCTGCGTACCGCAAAAAAAAAACAAAACTTTTTTATTATGGAAGTTTTCAAATATGTAAAAAGTAGAATAGTCTGATAAATCCCAATGTACCCATCACCCAGTTTCTACAATTATCGTACCATGGCCAATCTTGTTTTAGCTATCCTGCTGTCTACTCCCCCATCAATATTATATTGAAGATAACCTAAGACATTACATGATTTCATCCATAAATATTTCCATGTGCATCTCTAAATGATAAGGACTTGTTTTAAAGAGTACCATTATTATATCCAAATAATGAAGAAAATTCCTATTTATTCAAGTATTCATTCAGTGTTCAAATTTCAAATTCTTTCATGCCTTTTTTTTTCACCACTGTTTGTTTGAATCAGGATCATAGTAAGGTCCCCACATTGCTATTGGTTGATACGTTGTTTAAGTTTCTTTAATCTTCTATAAGTCCTCTCTCTACCCCAACCCCCATGCGGTCTATTTATTGAAGAAACTACATTGTTCTGTTAAAGTTTCCCACAGCCTGGATCTTGCTGATTGCGTCTGCATGGGGTACTTTAACATGTTCTTTGCAATTTAAAATGTTCCCTCTGTCCTCTAGTTCTTGTAAATTGGTACTTGGATACAGAGGCTTAATTAGATTCAGATTTGATTTCTTTTTGACGAGAATATTTCGTAGGTAGTGTTGTGTGCTTCCACTGATTGTCTCTGACTGTGATACTAGCAGAGGTTAATGCCCAATGCCTAGTTCCATCCATTGATTCATTTGGGGTTTGAAAAACATGATGGTGTTTTAATTCTATCATTATCATTCCTTTGCTTTTTAGCTGGAAAATTTCTTTAAAGAGGAGTTTCCCCTCATCTACCGATTGGTTATCTGGTGGTACAGTTTGCATATAAAAGGATAAAAGCTTACTTCTTTCCCAGTATTTGCTATTTTCAATATAATGATTTGGTTCCCTAGCATCCTCCAATGCCTACAGTGGTGGTTCCCTTTTTTTTAAGTATTATGAATTTACAGATTTAAACATATTTGTGCTGTTCATTCCAATGTGAAGGTGTTTGACGTATGCCACAATGTATACTAAATTTCACTTCGTCATTAGACTTTAACTGTCAGGCCCATTTATGTCTAATTGCAGCAGAGGTGATCTCCTCTGAGTCAACCACAACCTATATGTCTGTTTCAGATTTCAGTAATGTGATCAGCAAGAGTGATGTGAAGTCATTAGCTGAAGCTGATGAACAGGAAGTGGTGGCTGAGGTTCAGGTAAACATATTGGTCCTCTAATACATATCTTATATTGGCCCTTTCTAAAGATTTGAGTCTAAAAATATGGAAGGTGTTGTCTCATAAGAAAGGAAGCTATTGATCAGACACCATAAATGTGCATTGCACCAGACTATACTCATATTTAGAAAGTCTGGAAGAGGTATCAAATTGAGTGGGAATAGAATTAAAGGAGGCAGTGGGAATGAGGAGATTGGAAAGGTACTGGATTGGTAGGGTTGGTTTCACAGGGTTGGGGACAGAGCCAGATATGTCTTATGCTAGTTTTATGAGCTATACTATAAGAATATTCATCTACACAGCTATAGTTTATGTCTGATTGGGAGAGAATAGGAAGTAAAGGATGTGAATGAGGTTTATTAAAGTTCTGTTTGTGATTATCTTGCTTTGTGAAGTAGTAAGCAGATTTGTCATTAGGTTAAAACTTGCAACTCCTAAATGTTTATTCTGCATGCTATGTAATATTTCACATTAGAACATTTCATGTTACCTTTTCCTTCTTAAACCCTTTAGTGTTCTTGAATACATTTATCACAGATGTTTGAATACATTTATCACCTAAGTGAAGAATATCGTCCTCAGGGAAGCAAATAGACAAGTTTTGGATTTTCAGGAGGATGCGCTAGGTGATAAATGAATGAAAAAAAATGACCTATTTTAAATCATATTCTCCCTCATGAGAATACACTGGACAGCAAAGCTCTTATTCATCTAACTGAGTGTAACATTGTATATCTTTAGCAGTGTTGTATTTTTACTAATTGATAAGTCTCCTTAAGTATGATATGTATATTTATACAACTTTGTTTTTTGGGTTTTTTTTGTTAAAGATTTATTGCTACTATTTTATGATTATCTTATTAATTCTCTCACATTGACTATTGTTACTCAATTGTTAAATGATCAATTTTTCTCTTTTATACCTACATTTCCTCAAATTTGATTGTATCACATAGTATTATATCACATATGAAAAATATTATTGCATGATACAGTTAGGAGTTTATGGAATGACTGACTCATCTTCGTGCTTTGTTTGCAGGAATTTTATGGTGATTACATTGCTGTGAATCCACATTTGTTTTCCCTCAATATTCTGGGTTGCTGCCAGGTATGGAAAGAAAGGATTTTTTTTAAGTTTATTTATCAGGTAGGAGTTAATTCAGTAAGTAATTGGACTTGTAAGATAAAATTCAAATATTTTCTCTGAATATATGTTTTAACAAAAAGGGTCGAAATTGGGATCCAGTCCAACTATCCAGAGCAACTCAAGGACTGACAGCTCTCCTTTTATCTCTGAAGAAATGTCCCATGATTCGTTACCAGCTTTCATCAGAGACAGCAAAGAGACTTGCAGAATGTGTTAAGGTATGGCATTCCCTATCTCCAGTTCCAAAACATCAAGACCATTCATTTCTTTTTCATATTTCAGAAATTAAAGGAATATTTTATCTAAAACTAAGGAGATGATGTGTTAGGTTTACTGGCAAAGAGGTAGGCATTTGTAATTCAAGACCAAAAGCAACAAATTAGAGCTAAGATTCTTAGGTTTAACCCAAGAAACATTTGCAAGCTACTTAACTTCTTTTGATCCTATTAAACCGCTTGTAAAATAGAGTTTCAAATCCTAACCCCTTAAACAGAATGCTACTAAACTTTGTCAAGCTTTTGAATCCTTTTATGGAAGGCCTATGAAAGTGCAAGAAACTATTGTTAAATGTGGTTTTTGTGTATTAATTTTCTATTTATATCATCTCTATCTGCTACTAATTGGTTCACCAAACCGTCTTTTTCTCTTACCCACAGCAGGTGATAACTAAAGAATATGAACTGTTTGAATTCCGGCGGACTGAGGTTCCTCCATTGCTACTTATTTTAGATCGCTGCGATGATGCCATCACCCCATTGCTAAACCAGGTGCAGAGCCCTTTGTTAGCATAATGAAAAGATGATTTCAAGTGGTATTCATCAAAATGCAGATGTGGAAATGAACAACATGGTCCATTTATTTGCCTCCTTATTTTCAGCTATTCTTGTTTTTGCCTTGTGTTTCCTAGCATTCTGGTATCAGTGTTCTTCCAGCCACAGTCATCTTCAGCTCTTTCTTCTGCCTCATCCTTCCTGTCCCTTTCTGCCACCATCCCTAATTAAGGCAACTTCTGGGTCTGTAGATTCTACTTTTCCAGTGTCTGCTCTTTTCCATTCATATTGCCATTATCTTGGTGTGTCTAATCTCTTATAGGAATCCTCAAATAGTCATCTTCTTGATTCCCCACTTTTAATTTCTCTCCACTCTAATGTATCTCAAGGATACAATGTTGTTAAATTACTTTTACTAAAGTAAGTTCTGATCCTATTACTCTGGCTTAAAAATCTTAATTGTTTCCCATTTGCCTACTGGATGAAATACAGACTCCTGAACTTGGCATCCATGAGCCTTCACAATGTAGGCTCAACGTTATAGAAAACCTGCAGCCCACTACTGTGTAGATATACCTCATGATTTCCTGCCATCATTTTATTCATGTTGTGACCTCTCTTTGAACTCTGGCATGTTTGGAATACATTCTCTTCCCATTTTCACCTCTCAAAATTCTTATCCTTTATAACCACTTGAAACATCTTTTATGTGTTTTTGAAGCATCTTATGTCTCATGCTGCACTTTCTATGTTGTACCTTTGATTGTTTTCACAGTCTCCTAGGTTATACATTCCTTCAAGGCAGACTGTGTCTTACTAATGTTTGTTCTTCTGTGAATACAAGCACAGTGCCTTACACTTTGTAGATACTTTATTAATAGCGACTTTAAATTTATAGGAAAAGGCACAGTCTATATTTCAGTTCCATCCCAGCTTATAATAATAATGTTAATGCTAGGGGAAATCTGTGCTGTGGAATGCAACTTCTCTATGATATGATAGATAGCTTATATTCCTAAAATTCAAAGTAATATAACTTTATATATTCTATATATTACATATTATGTGTTACATATTTTATATACATTTTAATAATATAACTAAAGAAATTTTGATGATATAAAAAAGTAGAAAGAAAAATAATTGCTTATAATTTAGTTTCCCAAAGAAAAGCAATCATTCATTCAACAGATTTCACTGAGGACCTATTATGTGCCAGGTACTGTATTAAGTACTAGAGATAAAAGGTTAAAAGATAACAGTCTCTGCTCTCAAAGAATTCATGATCCAGTGAGGATTTCTGTAAACATCATTTTAATTATGAAGTATGTGCTAATGGTGAAAGCATGCACAGGATGCTGTCTATGGAAGCATAAAGCATTTTGTTGTACTTATTTTAAATGCTGTAATGAAACTTGCTTTTTCAAGGACTCATTGGCAAATATTTTAGGAAATAAAGCACCTACTTTTATAACCTCTGAAGTTATTTTAACAAATCTAGTGTTTAGACTCTAGATTTAGAGGGTAATTTGCTGGAAAATACTTAGTTTTCTCTAATGGGCCTGTGACTAAAAGTAACCTGTTCTCCATAAAAGGTGAGAAGGCAAATTTGGGGGTTTCTCCTTTCCAGTTTTACGAAATAAGTAAGACTGGAAACCGGTCCTTCTTCACAATACATATTAAGTAAAAATATAAAGTAAAATGGATTCAGAGGCAAGCTTCTGAATACGTGTGTTTTGATCAACTCACAAGGTTTTTTTCTGGTAATATTAGTGTTCCCAGGATAAATATAGCACCACTCAGATCTGCAAGAACACACTTCTCATGCTGCAGAAAACCACAGAAGTGTACAGGAAATGGTACAGCTTGTAACTGCAGTACCAATATAGCCCTATCTATGAAGCCAAAAATATACTCTTAATTCACAGGCAAAAATTGGAGCTAATGATAGATCTAATTTGTTTTCTTTCTATCAGGAATATTAATCTGGCTGCCCTTCTTCCAAAAGTGTGAGATCTAAAAGCATTTTGACTGTCGGATGTTTAACCAATTAAAATGACAATCTTAATGCTTAGTATAGCACAAAGTATTAATAAAATTTGAGCTAAATAGAGAACCTCCATGTAAACAAGACTAGTTAATAAGAATGTTATCAGTTTTTGTTTTCCTGAACGTGTACTATTTCCATGTTTTGTCAGTTACCAATTTTTTTTTTCTCATAATTCTTTATTTAGTGGACATATCAGGCCATGGTCCATGAACTACTGGGCATAAACAACAATCGGATTGATCTTTCCAGAGTGCCAGGGATCAGTAAAGACTTGAGAGAGGTGGTCCTATCTGCTGAAAATGATGAATTCTACGCTAATGTAAGTGGTTTAAAATTCTTTTAAATTTTTTTAGTTGTTTTTATGTAAGAAGGTTAATATTGATTTGTTAGAATGAGAGCAGGTTGGGGATTTCATGTAGAAGGATGATAGAAGCGTCCTGTAGATAAACTGCATCTCAAGGGAAGGCACACTTTTTTCTGACCCTTTGACAATATTTTTTTCACAAAAATCACATACTTAGTTTTGTACTTTTAAAATTAGAACCCAATTTATTTACTTCCCTCCTGTCCTTAGCCCTTTGTGAAAATGGTAATGGTATTCATCACCAGTGTCCTGGCCAATATCCAGATTTGGTAATGATAATGAAATTTTCTTGCCCTTCAGTTCTCACTGTATTCAGTGTTCTTTTTTACTTCTTTTAAATTGTCTGAAAGTCAGACTTGTTGATAGAACTGTGTTTCCAACTTCCTTTTTCACAGAATATGTACCTGAACTTTGCTGAGATTGGTAGCAACATAAAGAATCTCATGGAAGACTTTCAGAAGAAGAAACCAAAAGAACAGCAAAAACTAGAATCAATAGCAGACATGAAGGTAAATTGAACATGTACATGGATGATTAACATGCAAGACTTTGGAACTATTCATGTAAGCAGCATTTCTGGAATATTCTGGGTCTGATTTCTGCCTTGATTCCTTTTGTTTGGTTTGAGATTATTTTCTGTAATACTTCTCTTTAGGAAAAAATATAGTGAAAACTTCATAATAAGCCATGTACTTCTTTCCATTCATCAGTCATATTTGGACTATAAAGACTCAGTCTACTGACATACACTAGTTCTTCTCTTCTTAAGCATAACAAAATGCCATGTGATTGAAAGTATTAGATGCCTTAGTCTGGGCAGAAGAATAATCCCTGCCTTTTTTTTTTTCCTTCTTCATACATGCCTATCCTCATCAAGAAATAACAGAACCCCCAATTGATGTTTTTCCCATGGCAGGCCTTTGTGGAGAATTACCCACAATTCAAGAAGATGTCTGGGACTGTATCAAAGCACGTGACAGTGGTTGGAGAGCTGTCTCGGTTGGTCAGTGAGCGGAATCTGCTGGAGGTTTCGGAGGTTGAGCAAGAACTGGCCTGTCAAAATGACCATTCTAGTGCTCTCCAGGTATCTATTCAATCCAATTTGATGGGCACCTACTATGTGTAAGGCACTGTGCCAGGCAGAGCAAGAGATACAAAGGCAAGTAATCCTTCTTAACCAACATGGAATTTACAGTGTAACAGGCAGTTGAGACAAGAACACAAATTAGTATTATTTAAGATAGATGTATTATAAGAGGGACAGTAGAAGAAAAATGTGCAATCTCAAAGGGTTCAGGCAATTAATCGAGTGTTTAGGAGGGCAGCCTAGTCAACTAGAAAGAATGCTAGACTAAAATCAGAAGATCTGAATTTCAGTGTTTGATTTGCCACTGCTGGCTTTGTGACCTGGAGCCGTTGGCTTAATCTCTGAGCCATTTTCCTCATTTGTTAAATAAGTATAATGATATTTATCTCACAGTGTTGTTAGGAAGATTTTAAAGGTATAATATATTAAAATGCATTATCTAGGTTTTTATTATTGAACATCTGCTGTTTATTCCACAAACATGTGAATGCCTGCTCCATGTTCATGGTGCTGTGAGGATCTAGTGGTACAAAAATGAATAAGATACCATCCTTTTCCTCAAAAAGTTCACATTTTAGTAGGGAAGAAAGAAATTTAAACCAGGAATTATAATATATGCAATAAGTGCTATACTAGAGGTATTACAAAGGGATATGGGAATACAGAGGACGGACAACTGTTTTCCCTAAGGATGAATCTTCTTAGAGCTTCTTAGAGACAATGACATTAGGTCTGGTTCTGGACAAGTAATTAAGTAGAAGTGCACCAACCAGAGAAAAGGAAGGAAATTCTCAGCAGAGGGAATGCAGGCATGGAGATGTGAAAAAAAAAAAAAAAAAAAATTTTTTTTAAGGGAACAGAGACTAATTCAGTGTAGCCAGTGCTGGATATAAGATGAGGAGTGGTCTTAGATAAGCCAGAAGGACAGATTGAGGCCTGGTTATGGCCATTGAAAGGAGGTTGGGCTTTAATCTTAAAATGATGAGAGCTATCAGAGGATTTTAGAAAAAAAGTGACATAATCAAACCCTAGCCTCATGAAATTTACAGTATAAGTTGAACAGACAAAACTAAAGCATGAGTAACAATTAGGCAGTGTTTCAAGTTAATATTTAATTAAGTCAAAATTGTGGTACTGACTATAATTAAAGATTTGAGGTTACTAGGGACAGTTTCTTAGAGAGGTGATATTAAGATGGACCGTAAATAATGAATAGAATCTGGAGGAGGATTTCAGCAAAGAAAAGATGTAGAACTATGCAGAAAATAATAAACAGCATGACCTGTTGAGAGTGGGTGTGCAAGAGACATAGGAGATAAAATTGAATTGGTAAACAGGAACTAGTTTATGAAGACGCTTGTAAGGGGGATTTGTACTTGCTGAGATAGGCAAAGAGATCCAGTGTAGAGTCTTACGTAGAAGTTGATATGATGAAAGCAGTATTTTAGGAAATTTAATCTAGTAAGGATGCTTTGGAGATGAAAAAAATTAAAGTCAGAGAGGCTAGAAGACTCATAGTGGTAGTAGTAAAAATGTACAGAAGGGCAAATATAAAAGACATTTCAAAGGGAGAAAATAACTATTTAGTGACAGATTAGATATAAGGATAACAAGGCAGAACAAATCAGAGATAATTCCAAAATTCCTGAGAAGTGGCAAAATGTGGTATCACTGAGAGTAAGTAACTTGAGAATGAGAGTCCTTTGGGAAATAGCTGTTTCTAAGCCACTTATTATAAGAAGCACATTTCCTTATTAATAGGACCCTATATTCTAAAACTCAGTCTTTTTCTTTCCTTGCTGCAATTCTGCTTTATAAAATAAAGCCAGCATGGTATGATGGAAACAACACAGACTATCCTGGCTTATGTCCTATCTCTATATATCAAAGTTTCTCTGGGAAAATTACTTATTTTGCCCAAGCCTCAGGGATAATGATTTCAAACTTTTAGGTTGTTATCAGGATTTAATGAGATATAAAATGCTTTCCATGTGGTAGGTACTTTGTAAAGGTTAGTTTCCTTCCTCTAAGTACAATTTTTTAAAGATATGGTACAATCAAAAGAAAGAAATTCACCCACCTGTGACTTTGCTCTAGTTATACCAAAGTCTTCACTGTGATTTATGTTGATAGTTGTTGGTTTTTAATTTTTAAAAATGTTTATTGGGCTTCCCTGGTGGCGCAGTGGTTGAGAGTCTTCCTGCCGATGCAGGGGACACGGGTTCGTGCCCCGGTCTGGGAAGATCCCACATGCCGCGGAGCAGCTGGGCCCGTGACCCATGGCCGCTGAGCCTGTGCGTCCGGAGCCTGTGCTCTGCAACGGGAGAGGCCACAACAGTGAGAGGCCCGAGTACCACAAAAGAAAAAAAAAAAAAATTAAAAAAAAAAAAATGTTTATCAAGAGTTCCTCTGAAAACACCATCATTTTGAAAATCATAAAGATGCTATTGGCTTTATATTTATGAAAAGTACTTCTGTCAACACTTAATTTTATCTCTGTGTTCTTAAATCTTCACAAAGAACTTTTAGGCTGACTTTATATTTTTAGTTGTATTAAATATGAATTTTTTTTAATCTATTTTTTTATTGAAGTATAGTTGATTTACACTGTTGTATTAATTTCTGCTGTACAGCAAAGTGATTCAGTTATACATATATCAACATTGTTTTATATTCTTTATATCATTGTTATGATATACCATTATGGTTTATCAAATTCTAATTCTTAAATAGATAATATAAGTACTTGATGAAAGAGATACATAGTAAAAACTGAGTCTGTTAGTTTCACTTGCATTCTTACAGTTATTCTGTGTGTGTGCAAGCCTCTATGAGTGTGTATATTTCCTTCTCTATCTTTTTAAAATTCAGATGATACCATACTGTACACATAGCTCTGCATTTTGCTTTTTCACTTAACTGTGTATCTCAGAGATTGTTCCAGACCAGAACCTAAACGCTCATTCTGTTAAATCACTAAATAGTATTCCTTTGTAAAGGTACATCACAATCTATTTAACTTGGCCAACTTACTTTAAACAACACTATTAATAAGAGTTTATAGTTGGTTTGTAGGCCTAATAGAAGCATTCCTATGAAAACTTTTTATTTTTCTCAATAAAATGAATTTTTTTCTCTTATTAAGTAAAAACAGAATTGTGTCCTGTAACTAAATTTAAATTTCCTTATGTTTCTTTATCATTTTATTTTTCCCTTTAAAACAATAGAACCAAACTTAATCACTAGCCAATTTTAGTATCTTTATTTGTATCTCACCATATGGAAAGCAGTTAGAAAAGGCTACTGTAATTCCTTGCCTGAAATCTTATTTTTTGTTCATTTTAAAAGAAAAACAGATACTTTAAAATATGAATTCCATTTGTGATCCACTTTATATTTTTAAAAATTATCTTTTGAAGGTTTTCTTGCCCAGGGTATTAGGGTTTTACAGTGAGCAGTTGATTTGGACTCCCCCGTCATAAAGGATTTCTTTGACAACATGATAGAAATAGTCAATAAAGAGAACTTTTAATAATGAGTAGATGCCAGGGGCCTGACCCCTAGATGGGTTACAGCATTCCTTGGCTTGACCTTAGGTGATAATAAGCGATGAACTGACTTCTGAGTAAAGATGAGGTTTGCTTTATTGAATAGTAACTGTATCATGGTGAGGCAAAAAAAGCTCATCACTGCTAAAATTTAACCTATGAATTGCTGCCACTTCTAGCCAGTTACCCTACAGGGTAACAAAAAATTTGATTCAGAAGAATTTCACTAGAACCAAACTGCAATGTACTATCATTGAGATATATGCATAGCCTTGGAAAAGACTCATTTGATTAGTAAGGAAGATTTTTTTTCATACCATAAAGAGAAAAATCTTCAGAAAGTAAATAATTTCTCCCCCTTTTGTTGTCGTATTACAGCTTTTCATTTGGAAGGAGGATCTAGTCTTTTTATATCCTTCTTTCCTGACCTTGAGTAAAAGATCTCAAATTCCATTAATAACACGTAGTAAGGACAACAAATATTCATTAGAGAAATGAAGAAAAAGAGTTCTGTTTGAAGCAGTATCGAATAGTGGCTGATAGCTTGAATCTTTGATGGCTTGGGTTTGAAAATGATTCTTAACCACTCCAAGTCTTAGTCTCTTTGTCTGTAAAATAGGGGGAAATATCAGTACTTACTTCAAAGATTTTTGTGAGGGTGTAATGAGCTAATACATGTAAAGCACTTAATACGGTACCTGGTACTTACAACATTCAATGAATATTAACTATCGCTATTTTCAGTATTATTGTTTGATGGTACGTTCTCTTTTCTTTATGGCATATGAGACATGTTTTTTAATTCACTCATGATCTTGGAACTCTCCCTGATTTTAGAAGGGTTTTTTTGCTTCTCGTTAAAATTGTAAGAAAATTGTTTTGGACACATTGAGCTGACAATTTTATTTTTACCAACTAAGAGTAAAAATGATCCTTTTCTCTCTAAACTATCATTTGACTAGTATTTCAGAAACAGTGTTGACCAGCCGAAGACCTACACCAAAGCTAAATTTGACTAGTCATTAAGTAAAAGAATACTGACTCATGTATTTACCAGTTAGTGGAATTGGGTCCTGCCTACTTTCTATCATTTTTCCTAGATAAGCTCTTTATAGTCCCATAACACTGTTCTCTCAAACGGTTAGATTAGACTCATTATTTAATCATATCAGCATGTTGAAGGCTTCTACCAATTTCATCTTGCTGTTCTAATCTATTGGCTTATAATGCTATTCATTGAGTGTTTTACTACATTACTGTGATAGTTGATAACAAGGTACAGATCCTGTTCTTTAGGTTAAATTAAAGCAAAAAAAAAATGGGGACTATCTTTAATTGTAGACTTCAACTGTAATTTGTACAATGGTTTAAAGTATTGGCATGTCGTTACGAAAGTTTTTTCTTGTACTGCTATATCATAGTTTTGGTAGAAGAAAACAGAAAAGTATAAAAGTAGTCAGCCCAAAATAATGGAAGAATCTCTAAATATCAGAAGAGAAGAATGTTTTTTAATCAATGTCTTTCGAATGAACATTAGCTCCTTTTTGAAACTTGACCTTCAAAGATAGTGTTTTTGCATTTCTTTTCCTATTTTTCATTGGGCCTACACTAATGTTAGAATTCAGTGGAAGATTTTTGAATCCCATTTTTTTTTTTTTTTTTTTTTTTTGCAGTACGCGGGCCTCTCACTGTTGTGGCCTCTCGCGCTGTGGAGCGCAGGCTCTGGACGCGCAGTTTCAGCGGCCATGTCTCACAGGCCCAGCCGCTTCGCGGCATGTGGGATCCTCCCGGACCGGGCACAAACCCGCGTCCCCTGCATCGGCAGGCGGACTCTCAACAACTGCGCCACCAGGGAAGCCCAAATCCCATCTTCTTAAGTGGACAATAGTTTTCTGTTTCACTCTTTATTCAGCCATTGTTATTATGTAAGAGTACTTTTCTCCCTTGATTATCTCAAGGTTTATGGGAAATTTAATAAGAAAAGAGATACCAAAAAGTTCATTATATAATTCAGTCATATTTCCAACATATAAATACCACTGTGTAACACATACCTCCTATGTAATTAAAGTCTTTCAGATTCTTTTTCTCCTCTTCTCTGGTTAGTACCCTGGAATCTCAATATAATGTATGTCACTGTCAGTCAAGTTGATGAGTCAAGTAGCCATGAGGGAAATAGTTCAAAATTAAGTCAAAGGATAACATGGGATCCAGGCAGACAAAAAGGCCCTGCTTCTTCAAGGACTTATATAGCTGAAAAAGAAGAAAGAATTCAGCTTGTATCTACAGGTTTCTTTTCATGAGGGAATAGATAAGTCTAACTGGAACACTGACCTGAGCCATGGGTTGGGTCCTAAGGGCTCAAAAGTAAGCAAAGTACTCTACTCAGCGTAGTCTTGGGCCAGATCTGGGCTATTGGATCAGAAGGCCTCCCATTGAGGGAGAGCTAAGAGTCAAGCCGGGGACTCTAAATACCAGTACCAAATCTCAAGGATTAGAAGTGGATTTTTTAAATGGGAAATAGAGCCAAGAGTCAAGATTCAAGGAAAGGTAATTAGAAAGGAGCAAATAGGAAGGGTATAAACTGATTACTGCAAATAGTCTTTGACTGTCCCCATACCAGTTTTTGTGGGTTTACAGTTACTTGAGTATCTCAGATTTGCTTAGAAGTAAAGGAACAGGTCAGTCAGAAATTGAGTAGATTTGAGGTAAAAAGAGAGTGACTTGCAAGGGCAGAAAATGAAACATTGTGCCTATAAGAAAAGCAACAACAGAGATCCCAGATGGATGTTTTAAACTTATGCCAGGTTGACTGAGATACATATGAAATTGTGTATTTTTACTTGATAATTAATTTGTGTCCTGAACTTTTTCCATATTATAGTAGAAATTAGTGGAACATTTAAACAAATATTCTAAATAGTCTGTATTTAGTCACTGCTGTGTGGAAACGTTACCACAAAAGGAAAAAGAGGTAAGGAAAATTTTATGACTGCAGGGTTTAAATCTGTAGAAGAGAAATTTATTCCTTTTTGATCCTGTAAGGATGATGGTAGTGCAATGTTCACCTAAAAAGCAACAATAAGAATCCTACCCAGAGAACTTTGTACTTGAAAGCTACCTGGCAGGTTCCCCATTTCATCATAGTCCCTCTTTAGTGTGAAGAAAAGAGTTCTTAGTCATGAGACCTGGTTGTTGTGAAGTACTAAAAAGACAATGTATGTAAATGAATCTTGTAAGTTGTAGAGTACTATACAGATGTTAGTTGTTATGTCCTCAGAATCCAGTGCCCTCCAAGGCTCTTACTAGTCTTTCAGCCCAACTCATTTCTTTCTCTGATTTCCATATTCCTATTAATAGCATCTCTTTCAGTCTCTCAAACTAATTCCAAAATTTAGTTTTTAAGACCTTTTATAATTGATCCCTCAGTAACCAGATGAGCTTCTCTTTACTTTGTGTCCCCTGTCCCCCATTGCACTGATTTTAAGTTTTTGGTTTTTGCATGCATATGTTTCTGTTATAATACCACATATGTGTTCCTGAAAAAGCTTCACATTCTGCAAAATCATGCACTAAAAATAAACAAAGGTTACGGGAAAATAGGGTTATAAGCAGATCACTTAAAATTTATATAACTAAAAAAGAGAAAGAAAAATCTATATAACTTTGTAATCAGAGCCCTGATAAAATAATAATCCTAATTAAAATGCTAACAGAGTTAAATTTCGCCGGCATTTGCACCTAGAAATGCACTCAGACCATCCTTTGTGGTTACTCCTGGGGCTCATGTTTTATTCTTCAGCATATAAGGTCTCAAAAGTATTTGCTTCTCATAGAGACTTGTGTCATCAAAATTAAAAATACGATATGGGGATATCAGTCAGTTTGGGGTTGTTTTGTTTTGCTTTTTAACACAGAAATATCTTTGCATCCTTTTCATTTGTACTTGCCCTTTCCCCACGTAGCTTAACATTGTGGAAAGCACAGCAGTTCTTAAAGCTACAAAACCAGTTACTTCTAAAAAAAACACTTCTGTAGGATTTTCATCTTTCTTCCTTAACATATTGGTAAAGCTTCCTCTTTAAAGAGGAAACTTGTGCCTGATCTTTTCTAAATATTAACTTGCTGAAAATTTTACATGTAAACCAATATGCCTTCTGTGTTATTCCCATAGTTACCAATCTCGTAGAGCTAAGTGCATTAAGAAACATACTTTATAGCAGAATGGAACATACTTGTTTTATCCCCCTTTACCCCATTGTCTATGAACTCACTGAGGACAGAAACTGTCTCCAGCTCATCTCTGTGTCCCCTCCAGTGCCTGGCATAGTGCCTTTTGCTTAGAGGGTGATCAAAAAGTATTTGGGGCTTCCCTGGTGGCGCAGTGGTTGAGAGTCCGCCTGCCGATGCAGGGGACACGGGTTCGTGCCCTGGTCTGGGAGGATCCCATGTGCCGCAGGGCGGCTGGGCCCGTGAGCCGTGGCCGCTGGGCCTGCGTGTCCGGAGCCTGTGCTCCGCAACGGGAGAGGCCACAGCGGTGAGAGGCCCGCGTACCGCAAAAAAAAAAAAAAAAGTATTTGTTGGCTCTAATTAATTTGTTCTGCGTAATAAATATAAATCTATAGTATAGGGAAGTCCCTTAATGTGAGGACTGATACAACCTAAACATGATTTTGTCTAGCTTCCTTTGCTATCAGTACCTGCCCTCTTAGATCTTACATATTCAGTTTAGAGATTATATGCTGTTACATATTCATATCTCTGTAAGCCATGTTGAGACATATTGTTATACATGATGCTTCTTGGAGATTAAGCCCAGTCCTCCTATGTAAAATTCTACCAAATTGTCTCCATTTCACTGGTCGGTCACTGACACTAAAAAAGGCAGTAGAGTTTTACAAGTCAACTGGTCAGTTCTCTTCTGTGCTGTATTGATTGAAGTGGTAGAAATAGTGGTGGAAATAGTATGTGTTCCTTATTTCAGTGAGGAAATTGCAACCTTTCCTACATGAGACCCTGGACCATCTCAATCAAAGGAAAGAAAAGGGGAAATAACGATAGTTAACTTCATATTTGTCTTAAAGCAGTTACAGTGAGAATTTATATCCTTATTTAATTCTTATCTTAGGCAAAAGGCATTTAATTTTCTGTAGTTGAAACGGTTGCTAAACCTATGACTTGTACATTGCCATAGTAGTGATCTTAGTCATATGTAGTTTAGTCAGATGTATCACTACCATTCCATAATTATTAGAACTAAGATATTATACATCACGCAAGTGACGGGAGGATAAATATTAGTTCTCTCTTTTTTCAGAATGTAAAGAGGCTCCTGCAGAACCCCAAAGTGACAGAGTTTGATGCCGCGCGCCTGGTGATGCTTTATGCTCTACATTATGAGCGACACAGCAGCAACAGCCTACCAGGATTAATGATGGACCTTAGAAATAAAGGTGTTTCTGAGAAGTATCGAAAGGTAACCAGATTTACATATTAATCCCATCAAACAGGAACCAAATTCTAGTATTATAGCCTTAACTCTGACAAGTGATGTCATACTGTTTTTATTCACAGAAATGTATAATTCTGTCCTCTCATGTTTTCATTTCCTTAATAAAGTTATTTTCTTCCTGTTCCACAAGCAATAAGAGGTTGTTTCTCTTTTTTTTTTTTTAAAAAAAAAAGCTTGTGTCTACAGTTGTTGAATATGGTGGTAAACGGATCAGAGGAAGTGACCTCTTCAGCCCCAAAGATGCTGTGGCTATTACCAAACAGTTCCTCAAAGGATTGAAGGTATGATATCTCTATGCTTTCCTAAATGAGAAACAGTTGAAGTCCCTGAAGCTGAGAGTGAATGAATATGATCTTCAAAGTAACTTCAGGATTGCTGCTGATCTAGTACTATGTCAGTTAAATGAAATTAAAGCAGACATCCTCTTGAAAACTTTTTCTTTAAATACTTTCTGTATTGGAATGCATCATCATTGGCCCAAATAGCTGAGAAGGGAATAATGAGATATTTCCAGGAAATACCCAAGAGTAAAAAGGCAGACAGTTCTGTTAGTCATAGCTATTTTACTCCATTTGTTTAAGATTTGTTAGGTTGTTTTTCTCTGATGGAAATTAAAGATGAAGCAAACAATTGTAGATCTTTTAAAAATACTAACCTATTTTCTTAAAATGGTTAAAAATTAGTTTTAATCTGCTAGCCTTTCTTATGTTTCCTGAAATTTTTCCATTTTCCTGAGTGTTTCTAGTCTCCTTTGCTACATAGTCCTTTTATTTGCTCTACATGTCATATAATATTTCCACAAAAGGAAGGGTGTCAGTGAAGAGATAATAAAGGATTTAAGCAACTGCATTTTAAAAATTCCTTTATAATAGCTAACCTTAAATTACAGAGTTTTTTCATAAGATTAGAACATTTCTAATTGATGAAAATAATTAACTATAAAATTCTCCTAAAATTCCTGCTTGACTCTTGTCCCATGAAATCTCTATTGAGTACATGTCCTTTTCTGATGTGAGTATCATTAACTGTTATATTGCAATTTCCAAAAAAAATGACGTAAGAACCATTTCCCCCTGTCTTAGGGAGTAGAAAATGTATATACTCAGCATCAGCCTTTCTTACATGAGACCCTGGACCATCTCATCAAAGGAAAGCTCAAGGAAAACCTGTATCCTTATCTAGGCCCCAGCACACTCAGAGACAGGTAAGATAACAAAGATATTAATAGTAAAAACCAGAGACACTAAGAAAATAGGAAATTTAGGGTAATGTAAAAGACTACAACAAAGGTTATATCATTCTAATCTTCCTTCCCCAGTTGTTTCAGTTCTAAGATTCTTTTGGTTTTACATGTGTCAAAGTTAGATTTAACTTCCCCTACTAAGCCTGAAACATTGTTTCTTTTAGAATAAAGAAACAGATGTTTTGGAGAGCCCCAAATACTATGTCCTGTCCTTTAGTCTCAGACCAGTTTACTTATGCCATTTAAGGTTCAGTTCCATGGCATCTAGCACTTGGAGTTTCAAACATTAAGGCTGAAAATAGATTTGCTGCTTGATTACCATCCAGAGCAGGTTGTTACTATTTTTGGTGAGGACTGGACTTTGCCAAATGTGGCCAGTATATAAACTGAGACCTAATTGACAAAGGCTTTTTGTCACACAGGAGAAAAGGATGGCTTTCTTTTTGGGTATTAACTGAAGGAAGCAATTAATTGTCATTTTAATCCAGTGGTTTGTTAGTTTTAATAAAAACAAAAGTTATCCAGAACAGCTTACATAGGCCAACCTGAAATTTTAAATATACACAAATTCTACCTAGTTATAAATTATATTCTTGTGTATTTTTTATTGGGACCACATATTATAAAGAGCCTAATATATGTAGCTGAATCCTATTGGATAGATTAATGTGAGAATTGTTACTGTTGGTATAATTCTTATACTTTAGCTAATCATAATCTAAGGCCTTGGAAGAATAGTGTTTTATAAATGTAATGAATTTCTGAAAGGAGAAAAATATTTTGAGGTACATAAATAACTCTTGTATGATAAAATATATTTTTTCACGTTTTTCCTTTAAAAAAAAAAAACTCTGTAATTTGGTAACAGAACAGAAAGAAAAATAAATAAATAAATCTTTTTAAAAATCCAAGGTTGAGAAGCAGAACATCTGGGGTTAAATTCAGAGAGTATACTCATTTGGCATCAAAATTTAGAAATGTCAGCTAAGTGGGTAAGAATGAAAACCAGCCCAAAGCTATTCACCTATCTGAGATGCTTTTTGAAAGACAGTATAACTCTATTAAATAGCCTTCTAATTAACATGATAAAAGTAAAAATATTAATTTTCTTATGAATTTCATATAAGAATTATTGAATAAGAAATTAGCCACTTATTGCTAAAGGGACATAATAGACCACCAGAAGAATATTGTGGATGATTAGTTATGAGAGCAAACCTTTCTAATTTGGGAAATTCATTTCCAAACAAAGTTCAAAATGAGGCTCTTCCAACAAAACACACATTCATCAGTTGTCAGCATCTGTGGGCATTTGTCACTATTACCTAAATATATATATAGTTAATTATTCAGTTACTTCATCCTTTTATATAACAAATATTTGAATGCCTTCAATATGTCAAGAACTGCTGGGGAAATAGAAGTGACAGGAAAGACAAGGTACCTGCCTTCAAGGAACTTACATGAAGGAGACAGACAGTAAACTAGTAAAGAAATTTGAATATAATTTGAATGAGATAAGTGCTATTGAGGAAATAAATAGGGTAATAACCTACAAAGTAACTTTGTAGAGGTGGGGAAGGCTACTTTAGATGGAGAGAACCTCTCTGAAGAAGTGATACTTAGAATGAGCTTTGAATTACAAGAAAGAACCAATCTCATAATGATTAGGAGGAAAAGCAACACAAATAGAGGGAACACCAGAACAAAGTCCTTGAAGAAAGAGAACTTGGCAAGTTCATGGAACAGAAAGAAGTCCAGTGTGGTTGGACCATAACAAGTAAGAAAATAAGAAGTTGAGAAGATAAGTAGGGCTGGATCATATAGGGTCTTACAGGCTCTGGTAAAGAGGTTTTTAAAATTTTTAAATGTCATAGGAACCCACTGAAGAGCTTTAAGCATTCAAGTGACATAAACTGAATTATGTATTAAGAGATCACCTTGTGGGGAGAATGGATTATTGAAGACAAAGTTAGAAGCAGAAAAACTACTTAGGAGGTGGCTGCAATAGTCCAGGTAAGAAATGAAAGTGCTTTGGATAAGGAACCTAGGAGAGAAGGTAGAATCAATAGACTTATTAAATGGAGTAGAGTAATGGGACAAGGGTAAGGGAGAAACCAGGAATAACTCTCAGGTTTTGGGGGGAAATCAAGAGTTTTGTTGTTAAATTGCAGATGCCTGGTAGATAATCAAATGGAAATGTTCGATGCTAAATTGGGAGTCAACAAGATTTTGGTGATTTAAAGCCATGGGACTAGACTAGATCACTTAGGGGAAAAGAAGAGGACGCGGGACTAAGCACTGAATAGAGAATTGGAGTCAACAATGGAGACTGAAGAAGAGACAGAAAGATAGGAGGAAAACCAGAAAAACTTGGTGTCATAAATATCAAGGAGTGAGTGGTTACCTGAGACCAGTCTTCTGAGACATAAAAAAGGTGAGGACAGGGCTTCCCTGGTGGCACAGTGGTTGAGAGTCTGCCTGCCGATGCAGGGCACACGGGTTCATGCCCCGGTCCGGGAAGATCCCCCATGCCGCGGAGCGGCGGGGCCCATGAGCCATGGCCGCTGAGCTTGCGCGTCCGGAGCCTGTGCTCCGCAATGGGAGAGGCCAAAACAGTGAGAGTCCCGCATACCGCAAAAAAAAAAAGGTCAGGACAGTGAAAAATCCATCAGACTATTCCCCAGGTTCAGTGAGTTTGGAAGCCAAATTAGAGAGGGTTACAAGAGATAAGACAAAATGGAGATAACAAACAGTATGTAACACTTTTTAAGAAGTTTTGCTTGAAGGGGTCAGAGAATGGGATTGTAGCTAGAAGAGATTGTAGGCTCAGGGGAATGAGAGATTCTAAAGCATACTTATAACCTGATGAGAATTATCCTAAAGAAGGAGAAATAGGTAATGCAGAAGAGAAAGGACAAGACTTGCAGAAGTGAAGTCTTTAGGAGATCTAGAACACAAGCAGAGAAGATTTTGATAGGAGCAGAGGTACTTCTTTCACTGTAACCGCTTTTTTTAAAAAATAATTTATTTATTTTTGGCCACATTGGGTCTTCACTACTGCGCGTGGGCTTTCTCTAGTTGCGGCGAGCAGGGGCTACTCTTTGTTGTGGTGCACGGGCTTCTCAATTGCGGTGGCTTCTCTTGTTACAGAGCACAGGCTCTAGGCGCATGGGCTTCAGTAGTTGTGGCATATGGGCTCAGTAGTTGTAGCTCACGGGCTCTAGAGCACAGGCTCGGTAGTTGTGGCTCATGGGCTTAGTTGCTCTGCAGCATGTGGGATCTTCCTGGACCAGGGTTCGAACCCACGTCCCCTGCATTGGCAGGTGGATGCTTAACCACTGCGCCACCAGGGAAGTCCCCACTGTAACAGCTTTGATGTTGAGAACATGGGGCCATCTTGTTTGATTACTTCTATTTTCTCAGTAAAATATGACATCAAGTTATCAGGTAAAGTACAGGATAAAAAGAGAAAACATTGTAAAATTGTTGTCTTGTAGGCTTGTAATCAGATTTACTAGGGAAATGTAGTAGGACTTCTGGGCACGACTGAGTGCCCACTGGAGTTCTGTGGTCATTAATTTAAAATACAGCCCATGAACCTAGTTGTGTGGTTTTCTCTAGCAACTTTTAGCTGCACTAGATTAAATGAGGAGAAGGCTGATAGCTGGGTCCAACCAGGATTTTAGGAAACAAAAAAAGAAGGAGGGTATTGGATAGTGAAAAAAATATTGTTGAATGAATTGGAGGTATCGGTGAGGTCAAAGAAATATTACAGTAGCAGCATTAGCATAAGTGAATTAAAAGTTGAGGGAGTGGTTATTAGAGAAAGAGGTCTTCAATTCAAGATTTCATATTGTGGATACTTGTAATGCAAAAATCTATGTTATAATCATGGATATTGGTGGCTGTGAGGGATGAAAGAACGAATCATTGTGGGTGAGGAGACCAGGATGTGAGATGAGTAATCCATGTTGGTGTTAAAGTCACTGAAAATCTTGAAAGGAGCAGGAATGAAAAGGAGGACAGTAAACCAGAGCTGAAGTCTTCAGGGAATAAGAAAGTGACCAGGAAAGGAGGTCAGGAGAAAACAGTGCAACTATATCATAAGCTTCTAAGATAGTGGAAATTTTGAAGAAGGCAGAGAAATGGTTATGAAACCATAGTAGGGGGCACAGAGGATACCTATGCCACCTCCTGGCCCTGTTTAACAGAAAGAAGAAAGAAATTGTTAATAATGGTTACCTCTGGATACTGAGACAGTGGTTAGTTGTATACATATCTATCCTTCCCACTAGGTATTGTAATCTTGAAGTAAGAACTATGTTTTATTAATATTTGGGTTTTTCACAATATTTAACACAGTGCTTTGCATATAGATGTTCAATAGATATTGTCAGATTTCTTATGTAGGCACCTGTAGTAGTTGATACGACAAGATTTACAGTTGGGAAATGTAAACTAGAGAGTAAATTTGGTTGATGTTACCAGACAATTTCGACTTTCGAAGTTTGCCTGTACAGTATTTTGGCTCTGTATTCACTTAGACCCACCCTCAGCTCTAGGCACCGTCTTCACACTGGGTTATCACATTTAAAAGAGTCATTGATTTTAGTCATCTTTATGGTTAACTTAAGTCTCATCATGATAGAACTTCTTCGTTTTTTTGTTATTGTCATATTAGAAGATATCAAAGGAGATCTGGCAAGAACACAACTTTGCAAAACCAGGAACAGTTGTAGGGATGTTTTAGCCCTTAGCTTTAAGTTAGTGGTTAACCTGTTTGGCAGTATAGCTATATCCACAAATTAGGTTTGCTCTTTCTCGGCAGATGGGACTCCCACATATCCTATTTATCAGGCTAGATTTTTTTTTTTCTCGCTCCAGAATTGCTTCTTACCCCTGATAAAAACAAGCAACTTAAACATTTGGTGAGAAAAGGGAGCTATCTGGTCATGCATTCCAGAATTAGTCAATTCAAAAAGGAAGTACTCTTTCACATTTATACAAATTTAGTAGAATCTTGTTGTTTTTGTTTCTATGAAATCAGCAGTCCTTTCTCATTGGCCTTTTTTCCTACCGTCAATGCTCATATGATCTTTACTACCTGTAAGTACTAGATTCAAAAATTTGAATTTTAGCCATAAGTGTAACAGCCCACAAAGTAGGTAAAATACTGCCTCTTAAAAGTTTGTTTTTCTGCTTAACTGAATGATTAACGATTAAAGTAATGATTTCCAGAGACACTATGTGTGAAAATTTTTTATTTTTCTAATACAATAGGATATAAATTGGTTGGGTTCTCAAGGTGTCCTTGTATGTATGTGTGTATATATATATACACAGCATGAACAGACTGCTGTTTTCTAATGTTTGCTGTCTGCATTAATTAATGCTTTTGGTTGCTATGGTGAATTACAGAGCACAGGAAGATGTGTACAAAGAATTGAACTTGTGTATTCCACTTAGCTTCAACCATCATATAAAAATGATTTACTGTATGTTTTACTGTTGGCCTCATCAGAACATCTACTTTTAAAATTCACCAGGGGAAGGAATTAAAAGGAAAAATGTCAGGGATGTTTTTTTAATTTTTTTTTTCACCAATGTTCCTCCTTAAGCCAGCCTGACTAAGTAGTAGGAGGCTCAGGAAAACATTTATTAATGTTTTCATAACCAAATGTGACATAGTCATCTTTGTTAGGTACACAACTGAGTCAAGCTCTAAGAGCCTATCCCTACATGTAAGTTTTGTCGTTACACTGATACAACCTACACCCACAGTTACCACCCGTGGCATCTTCTTCCCTCTCCATCACTATGAAAATACTCTGGCACCCTGAAATTATCAGACTAAAGAATAGTGTTCTCTGGCTATGTTAGAAACCTGCTTGAATTTATTCCTTCCTAGTTCTTGCCTTTTTTTTTCCATAAGGAAGATATATACTCTAGAGGCAGGTGATAGGCAGAGGGCAGCTATGGAAAAGCAACATCATTTTCCAGGGTGATCCTTATTACTCCACTCAGCTGCTTTTCTTTTTTTTTTAAGATTTATTTATTATTTATTTTATTTTATTTATTTTTGGCTGCGTTGGGTCTTAGTTGCGGCACGTGGGCTCTCTTGTTGAGACGCGCAAGCTCAGTAGTTGTGGCGCATGGGCTTAGTTGCCCTGTGGCATGTGGGGTCTTAGTTCCCTGACCAGGGGTCAAACCCACGTCCCCTGCATTGGAAGGCGGATTCTTTCCCACTGGACCAGAGAGAAGTCCCTTAGCTGCTTTTTAAATTGACTTACCAGATCAAGAGCTCAAAACAAAAGTGTTACTGTCTAATTCTTCTCATCAGTCACTGTACCCCTGTAAGGGAGAAACCTGCTTCCCTTCTTCTTAATGGAGTATTCTGTGTAATTCATGAGTATTTACTCAAGATAAGCTGCATAAAGGGTCTCAAGCTAGATTTGTCCCTCAACATCAAGAGCACTGCTTATGGAATGTTACTGTAAAAAATACTCATTTTCTGGCAAAAAAACTCATTTCAGGTTTGAGGATTTTATTGTTTCTGAATACCGTAACAGCCTTTTTTTTCCTCCTGTTTTCCACCTAGGCTGACCCTAGATAGTTACAACACAGACCAAACTGTTGGTAGAGTGTCCTCAGTCTCCTTGATGGCACATTCTTATAACACTGGAATTTTTTTTCCCAAAGAACTCATTCTTTAATGAATATTAAACCAGTTGGGACTGCACTTCAGAAGCCACTATTATCCCAGATCATTGGTACCTCTAGAACCAATATAGTGGGAAGATTTAAAAATATATATCCTTAGAAATTTAGTGTATATTCTTGAGGGTAGTACTATGGTAAAAGTTGCAGGGACTCATATCAGTTTTTAAAATTACAACCAATTGTAGTTTATTTGATCTCTTTCTTATGAAATACACCCCTAAAGATCCTGACAAGAGCTGAACTTGAGTTTTAGATGTTCATATTCCCCTTCCCCTTCTGTAGAAATATTAGTAAGAATTGAAACAACACATACCAGATGTAGAAAAAGACAAGAACCTGTATTTTGCCTGAATATTCAGTCCCCAAATAATTGAGAGTTTATCATACTTGGTAGAAAACTATTGCTATCACAATTATACAACTCGTCCTAAGCAAATGACCTTTTTCAGCAAGAAAAAGCTGGCCAGTAACTGGAGGCAAATACTTGAAGGAAAAAAACCTTGATAGTATAGAAAATTTTAGTCGTTCGTGAACAGTGGTAATGCTTTCCTATAAGTTTATAAAGAACCTCTTTCCCTGCAGCCTAAAGCACCAGATTAATATTGGATTAATAATTTAGGCTTAAGGCTTGTATCTCTTCTCTGTGCTACTAGAGGAAATCATACAAATTATAGATTAGGGCCACTACAAATTCACTGTTTCTCACTTCACTTGGGCGTTCAGGGATACTCAGTCAAACTTAGTAGTTCTCTCTCTTTGTCTCATTCACTACATCACTTTAGAATGTTTTCCATAATGTCTAAGTCACCTGACCCACACCAGTGTTTCCTGCTTCACAGTGGAAAAAATTGAGTCTGTCAGACATTAGCTCCCTCAGTGTCTAGCCCCCATGTTTGTAAACTTAGTTACATATATCTACCTAATCTCCTTCCTTCATTCTAAAGGAAATACATCCTCTTTTCCAATTCAGAACTAACCTCTCTGCCAACACTCGTTTTAGACTCCTACCATCATTGAAGGAAGCCTTTCTCTGTAATTACTTGCACTTTCTGTAATTATTTCCACTTTCTCTCCTCTCTCTCTTTCTTTCCCCCTTCTTCTCCCTCTCCCTCCTTCCTTCTTCTGTATTTTCAGCTTGTCTTCCTCTAATTACTTTTCCACAGACTACACGCATACTCAAGTTTCTCCTGTTAAGTAATGTATTTAAAGCCCCTGAGCCTGGATTCTCCTCTAACCTGTCTTCTCTTCAGTCAAGCTTCTTGGATAAAGTCGCTATCTTCACTTCTCACCTCTTCAATCCATGTATCCTGGCTTCTTGCTCCACTATAATACACTGAAACTCTTCTTGCAAAATCACATTGCAGGAATGTGCACAGTGGTCTCTTTCAGTCCTCACTTATTTACCTCACTACTGCATTTAACACTTAACCATTCTGTTCTTCAAACTCACTTGTCCCTTGGCCTCTCCCTCTGGTTCTCCTCCTACCTTTCTGACAGTTTCCTTCTCAATTGCCTTTGCTAGCTACTGTTCTTGCTTATCCTGTAGATGTTAAAGACTCCTCCCAAACTCTGTCTTTTGGTTCTCTTCTCATTCTACATGATCCCCCTAGGTAGAACTCGTCTATTCCCACGGCTTCAGCTGCCACCTGTATTCAGGGACATCATCAGGTCTCAATGTCCAGATGTCTGGTGGACATCTCCATTGGGATGTTCCACAGGTATCTCAAAAACAGCATGTTTTTGTCTTAATTCAGTCAGTCTTGCTTTCTTTGTTCTCAAACTTAAACCACTATACCTAGTCACCAAAACCAGAATACTTGAAGTTATCACAGATTCTTCCTTTATCCTCATCCTTCACATTTAATCATTGACCAACTACTGAATGAAGAGTCTACATTTTTTGTGTCTTCTATATCCAGTCCTTCCCCTCCACTTCTGGTATTTCTTTAGTTCCAACTTTTATCACATCTTCCCAAAAGTCTTACAGTAGACTTTTGTTCTCCAGGTTTTCCCACCAGCAACCCCCAATTCGTTCTCGCATAGCTGCCAAGATTTTCCTTCAGAAAAGCAAGTTTGATCATAGTAACCTGTTAAAACCCTTCGGTGATACCCCCATGGCCTATAAGATTCAAGATTCTCCCTCTCTTCCTCTCACTATATCTGCAGCCATAAAGGAGAAGTTAGGATGGCTCCAAAGTTTTGTCCTAAGCAAGTGAAAAGATAGGTTGGCCATCCACTAAGATGGGGAGAGCTATATGTGGAACAAGCCTGGGGGAGAGGATTAGGGATTTGGACATGCCGAATTCAGAAATAAACTAAACAGCCAAGTAGAAATGTCGATTAGACAGATGCTTAAGTCTAGCATTTAGGAGAGCAGTCTGGGCTGGAGATAGAGATTTGGGAGTCATCAGCAGATAAATGTATTTAAAAACCACAAAACTGGGTGAGATCATCTAGGGAAGTGCATTTCAATAGAACTTTCTACAATGATGGAAATGTACTATATCCGTGCTATCTAATAAGGTAGCTACTAGCTACATGTGACTATTGAGCACTTGAAATATGGCTGGTTCCACTGAGGAACTGAGTTTTTTATTTTATTTTAATTAATTTAAATTTAAATAGTCATACGTAGCTAGTAGCTACGACATTACACAGATATAGGGAGTAAGTGTAGATCAAGAAGAAAGGAGGACCGATGAATGGGTTCTGGACACTCTACCATTAAGAGGTTCAATGAGGGACTTCCCTGGTGGTCCAGTGGTAAAGAATCTGCCTTCCAATGCAGTGGACGTGGGTTTGATCCCTGGTCAGGGAACTAAGATCCCACACGCCGCGGGGCAACTAAGACCACGTGCCACAACTACTGAGCTCGCGCGCCACAAACTACAGATCCCACGCTCTGGAGCCCTCGCACCACAACTAGGGAGAGAAAACCCGCATGCCACAACTAGAGAGAATCCCGTGCGCTGCAACTAGAGAGAAGCCTGCACACCACAACAAAGGGCCAGCGTGCCACAACGAAAGATCCTGTGTGCCGCAACTAAGACCCCACACAGCCAAAGAAAAAAAAGAAAAGAAATAAAGAGATCAGGGAGATGAGATGAGACCATGAAGAGACACTGAAAAATGTCAACTAATGAAGTAAGAAGAAAACCAAAAGAATGTGAGGTCCTGGAAACCAAGTAAAGAAAGTATTGAGGAGGAGCAAGTGATCAACTTAGTTTAAAAGGACCAAAAGCCTTGATAATACACAGTACTGACAGGATGTGGAAAAATAGGCACTTTCCTGAATTGCTAATAGAATGACATCTGTAGAACACCTTGGAGATACCTACCAAAATTTAAAATGCATAGTATGTCCACACAACTATATATAAAATGCAGTTTATAGACTGTATATAAAATATATATTAAATATATACATACATATGCATGTATCTTATAATATGAATATGTAAATTTGTAAATATATGTATATACACATAGATAGTCTCTCTGAAAGGATATTCATAAGAGATGAGTAATAGTGTTTGCCTCTAGAGAGAAACTGGGGTGTAAGAGGACTAAGGTGAGAAGGAAACTTACTTTTTTTTTTAACAATATGCCCTTTTTTTATATTATACCATGTGCAAACATTTATCTAGTCAAAAACAGATATTTTACTTTATAATTTTTTATTTTTTTTTGGCCATGCCGCATGGCTTTCAAGATCTTAGTTCCGTGACCAGGGATGGAACCAGGGCCCCCTGCAGTGGAGGCACAGAGTCCCACCCACCAGACTGCCAGGGAATTCCCCAAAACAGTGTATTTTAAAGTAACAAAAAATGATTGCAGAATATATAACACTATGGAACACTTAAAGCATCATGATGCTAAATACATTGTTTCAGGTGGGTAGATTCAAATGAAGCTTACCTTGTCTTAAAATGTAGCATTTCAAAGGCATGATTTTAAGTCCCAAGTTCACATAGAAATGTCATAATTGACTCTGCTAGATCAATTGCAAAATAACCACCCCTTCATTTTTGGGAGCCTTTGTTGGGTATCTCTGCAATTCAGAGATTATCTGAACATTCTTACATTTATTTTTTTAAGTTTTTTTTTAATTGAAGTATAGTTGATTTTCAATGTTGTGTTAATTTCTGCTGTACAGCAAAGTGATTCAGTTATACAAATATATACATTCTTTTCCATTATGGTTTATCACAGGATACTGAACATAGTTCCTTGTGCACCTGGTTGTTTATCCATTCTATATGTAATAGTTTGCATCTACTAATCCCAACTTCCCAGTCCATCCCTCCCCCATCCCCCATCCCTCCCTTGGCAACCACAAATCTGTTCTCTATGTCTGTGAGTCTGTTTCTATTTCATAGATAAGTTCATTTCTGTCGTATTTTAGATTCCACATATAAGTGATATCATATGGTATTTGTCTTTCTCTTTCTGACTTACTTCACTTAGTAAGTGATAATCTCTAGGTCCATCCATGTTGCTGCAAGTGGCATTAGTTCATTCATTTTTATGGCTGAATAGTATTCCATTGTGTATATGTACCACATCTTCTTTATCCATTCATCTGTCAGTGGATATTTAGGTTGTTTCCATGTCTTGGCTATTGTGAATAATGCTGCTGTGAACATAGGGGTGCATGTATCTTTTTGAATTATAGTTTTGTCTGGATATATGCCCAGGAGTGGGGTTGCTGTATCATATGGCAACTCTATTTTTAGTTTTTTGAGGAACCTCCTTACTGTTTTCCATAGTGGCTGCACCAGAACATTTTTAAATAGCCACAACATCTGATTCTGTTTTCATGAAGTCCCACAAGAACAAATACTCTCTCAGTTAGTGATTCCTTCAAGGTGTTTTAGAAAGAGACAGAGAGACAAACAGAAAGGAAATGTAGGGTTGGTTGTTGGGTTTCTTTCCATGATTTATACATAAGCATGTACATCCTTTGACTAAAGGTATTTCTATTTAGTTTTTTGCTATAACCTCCAAAATGGTTGCTTCTGCTTGATGTCATTTTAAATAATGGCTGGTAAGTGATTTAACAAAATTATTTGCCTACTAAGATTAAATAATTTTATCTTCTCTTGGTGGCATGAGAAAAGAAAAGCAAGGCAGACTTTAACAGTTTTGAAAATAATGTGATCTCCTTCTTGTTCATATCTTCAGAAGGATCTAATAGGAGGACCACTCACTTTTGTTATAAAGCTATTTTGATAAAGATTGAAGCACCATAAAACTGCAGTGCAACCTAAATGAGGCTAGTGACTGAGCTGATGCGTCAGCATGTCCAGTGTCAAAACTACACCCACCGGTTTTTTGTTTCCATGGTTTCTTTTTCTTGGTTTATCAAAGGATTGAGGAACAAAGATTTTAAGAAGAGGTGGATTTCTAGAAGCGCCATTAATTTATGTATCCCATTCTTTTCTTGCACTCAAAATACTAAATGTTTCTTGTTCCCGTGTTATGGGGACATCCAAATATACCAGTACTTTCCAAAATACTTTGAGGTCCTTGGACAGAAGCCATTGTTAATGACACTGTACTAAGTATTTGACGAAGGGCTTATACGTGAAAGGAGATGTGTAGTACAAGCATAAATTACTGCTATATTGATACCATATCACAGTGAAGTACTCTTCAGCCTCTTGAATATAAAAGAATATTCCTACATTTGGTTCCAGCAAACACTATTGTGCTATTCTGAAATCCACAGCACAGAAATTATGACATCCGCTCATAAACAGAAAGCAAATCACTATTCAGCATTTCCTGCTCTGTTTCCTGCCAATTTCAGATAATTAAAACTTTTTTTAAACCTTTTATTCTATTCTGCTTTAATTCTGCTTCCTTTACCAAAGAAGAAAGATTCAGAAATTAAAACTGTGTATATGATAGTAACAGCAAATTTTGCCTTTTTTCCCCCTTATCCTATGATATTAACTTCCTTCATTATTGTAGACCTCAGGATATCATTGTGTTTATAATTGGAGGAGCCACCTATGAAGAGGCTCTAACAGTTTATAACCTGAACCGTACCACTCCTGGAGTGAGGATTGTCCTGGGGGGAACCACTGTGCATAACACGAAAAGGTAAGGGAGAACATTCAGTCCTGTAACTCTTTCCGCTTTCCCAGAGAGGAAGGCTTAAATTCCCTTTATGTAGGAAAAGTAAGGTCAGTGCTGACCAAACTGCTGTAGACCAAAATGCATCAGTTCATAGAATAATTTAGAGTTTGTGTGAGATGAAGCATGTATACTCTATTAAGTTCATAAATCACTTAATTGGGTCAAAGACCTGGAGAGTAATGACCAATCTTCACTGTTAACAGTTTTGTTTCTTATGTTCAGGGAACAGACTGGCATTTTAAAGATACCCAAACATAATACTATTGAATTCTGTGAGTTTTTCTGTTTTGTTGATTAAGTACATTCATTCAGTAAATATTTAGTAAGAAGAATACAAAGATGAAGAAGATAAAGATCCTGCCTCAAGTAAGTGATTGTCTATTAGGAAAGATAGAACATAAAAAATAAGAAAATAAGTGCCTGGAGAGAGATGTAAAAGAGCCATGGATTCTCAGAGTGGCTAAGAGAAACTAGCAAATGTTTCATGGAGAAGATAGTGTATAACCTGAGCCTTGGATAAAAAATGGACATATGGAGGGAGAGTACATTCTAGGCAAATTTAACCACATGAACAAGTTACAGAAAACTATAGGCGACATACATAGAAAAAGAACAGCAAGTAGTCAATTAGCTGGAATGTGTGTAATAAGTGAAAAGGTTGATTGAATGCCATAATTGTAGAAGGTCTTGAATTCCATGCTGAGGAATTTTTTTCTACTTTCTTGTGTAGAAAATGAGGAATCATTGAAAGTTTTAAGCAATAAAATTACAAGAAGGTCATAGTATTTTAGGAAGATTCATTTGGAAACTAAGAGTAGGAAAGACAGATAATTGAATTTAATGATTGGGGACCCTGAGAGATCCATGCTGAGCCATGTATATATAGATACACAGGGAGGCATTAGAGGTGTTTGTGTACTTTTTCACTTTGTATTATTATTTGCCTCATTGTACATTCTGTTTTATAACCTGCATTTTGTAGTCTATGATAAAAACATCTTATAGTCTTAAATATATAATCATTCATTCATTAAACAAATATTAATTGAAAGGTAAGATTGGCTGGATTTGAATATTTCCCTCTTACTGTTTTTATGAATTTAGGCAGATTAGTTAACCTCTTTGTCAGTTTCCAGAGCTCACTGGCCATTTATATATTTCTATTTGTGAATTGCCAGTTCATATTCTTTGCAAGAATTATATCTGTGTAATTAAGGATATTGACCATTTTCTAATATATTTGCAAATATATTTTCCTCTATTTGATATTTTTGTTTTATATTATTCACAGTGTTTTGTTGTATAAAACTTTTTTTTTTTTACTTTTATGTAGTCAAAGTTACCAGTGATTACTGCCTTTGATGTCATGCTTAGAAAGTTCTTTCCCAGTCAAGATTATATAAATACTAACCTCTATTTTTTCCATTATTTTTAGGACTTGTATTTAAAGTTATATATTTATAATCTATCAAAATTTTATTTTGGTGTAAACTATGTAGTAGTTTCATTTTATAAACTTTACAGAAATATTACGTGTACATACTTCATTACATACAGAAAAGTATACAAATGATAAGCAATGAAATAGCACAAATTGATTACATCTATGTAACCACCACACAGATCAAATAATAGAATGTTACCAGTATCTCTAGAAGCCTCCCTTATTCCTCATGTCCCCTCCTTTGCACAACTCCACACAAAATAATAACTATTATGACTTCTGTTATTATATATTAGTTTTACCTGTCCGTAAAAGATAATTGTTGAATGAATGAAGAAACAGTGGTTAAAATTAATCTACTTCTGCCTTTCTCACAAACAGATCCTTAGAAAAATCTCTAATCACCTTACTCCCAACTTACAAGCTATCATTGTCCAGCATATTGGTTCTACTTTGTTTTCATAATCCCCAAATGAATCATTATTATTTTCAATAGTCAATATTTGTTTAGATTTACCTACATATTTGCCTCTCCCCCCTCTTCCTCCTGGCCCTTCTTTCTGATCCAGTATTCTTCTTACTAAAGAACCTCTTTTAGTAGTTCTTTCAGGTTCTGGTCAACTTGACGTTTTTGTCTAAAAATATCTTAGTTTAGCTAAGTTTAGAATTTCAGGTTGATAGTTTTTTTCAGCACTAAAAATCAGAAGACAGTGGAATACTGGTACTTCCCTGGCAGTCCAGTGGTTAAGACTCCGTGCTTCCACTGCAAGGGGGCGTAGGTTCGATCCCTGGGGAGCCAAGATCACGAATGCCAGTACCGTGTGGCCCCACCCCCCAAAAAAAGAAGACAAGGGAATACTATTTTCAGTTGTTGCTTCTTAGTAGACTTCTTAACGAAGTCTACTCTTGATACAATTGTTTTTCATCTGTAGGCAATATTTTCTTCTCTGGCTCTTTTTAAGATTATCTTTTTGTCTTTGGTATTCTTGTTTCAGTATTACGTATCTAAATGTGGATTTATTTTTATTTATGTTACTTAGTATGAAAATACATGTTTGGCATAATTTCTGGAAATTTTCCAATCGTTATTTCTTTGAATATTGCATTTTTTTCCCCAATTATTCTTTTCTCTCCTTCTGGAATTCCTGGGAGCTATATGTTAGGCATTTATCTATTTTCATGTCTCTTAACCTCTTATTTATATTATTCACCTGTTATCTCTCTGTGCTGCCTTCTGTGTACTTTTTTTCACATTAGTATTTCAGTTCAGTAATTCTCTCTTCAGCTATGTATAATCTGTGTTTAATTTGTACGTTCAGTTTTTAATTTCAAAGGTAATATCTTTATGCCTGTAATTTCTATTTGCTTCTTTTTCAAACTTGCCTGATTTTTCATTAATTTCTTCTTCTCATGTGTTCAAATCCTTTTCAAATTTTTCTTTAATCACATTAATTCTATAATCTGAAGTACTTGGAGGTCTAATTCTGCTGTTGTGTCTGCTGACATTAGCTCCTGATGGCTCATTTCTGCATGTAATTTTGTGTTACGAGTTATCTTAAAGAAGACTCACAGGACTCAAGAGGAGCCTAAGTTGAAGATATATCTCTTCTGTGTAGTTTGTCTTTCATTTAGGCCAGGTACCCAAAGAGTATTATCAGTTCAGAACTTTTTTTAATGTTAATTTCTGTACTAAAGGGTTCCTGAACCATGCAGAGCTTTATACTGGTTTATTTTCAAGTCTCCTTGTGATCTTCCTGTGCAAATAGAAGATTTTTGTTTTTTCTATTCTCTTTTCAGTGAGGGCCTCTACATTATGCGAGAGTCTTAATTCTAATTCCCTTTCTTACTGAGGCCTAAGCCCTGTCTCCTGACCCTCTGCAGCTGTTAAAATACAGTGCCCTTGTTTATGAACATTGGCATATTATGAACATTGGCATATATCTATTGGGTAGTCACAAGCATTGGTTTATACTTATCAACCTAAATTTTGGTTCCCTTTTTGTGATGACTCTTGGAGATTTCCCTTAATTTCTTAAGAGGTTAAGCTATTCATTTAAAAGTATGTATGTCATTTTTTATCCAGCATTTCTATGTGTTTTATTTAATTTCGCCTTATCTAGTTGACCTTGATTTCAGAAATCGAAGTATAAGTGTGGTTATGATCTTGGAAAAGTTTAAAATGGTAGTGACATTATGCGAAGTTTACTCTAATTTGAAAACTCTTAGGTAGTATTTGGAAGCTTAACCGTGCATCCTAAAATGTCCGACTGAGGATTTTGTACCTAATTCAGTAGTCTGTGGGGGTACCATTGAATAATTTTGAGCACAGAGTGGCACAATACTATCGCTACTATTTTATGCAAGTTCCTCCCTTTGTTCCTGCTGCTGCTAATAAAAATAATCATAATAGGGCTTCCCTGGTGGCGCAGTGGTTGAGATGCAGGGGACGCGGGTTCGTGCCCCGGTCCAGGAAGATCCCACATGCCGCGGAGTGGCGGGGCCCGTGAGCCATAGCCGCTGAGCCTGTGCGTCCGGAGCCTGTGCTCTGCAACGGGAGAGGCCACAACAGTGAGAGGCCTGCGTACCGCAAAAAAAAAAAAAATAATAATAATAAATATTTATTGAGCATCTACTATGTGCTAGGAACTTTACTAAGTACTTTACATATATTAAGTCATTTAATCCTCATATAAGGTATGTACTATTATCTCCACTCTGTATATGGAAACTGAGGCAGAGAGATTAAATAACTTGCCCAAGTAAACATGGCTACTAAGAGATAGAACCAAGACTCAAAACCAGAGTCCATGCTTTTAATCACTGTGCATTTCCTTCATAAGTATTACTTGAATGCCTGACACTGTATTGTTCTCTAAATAATATTTAATAATTTAGTGTTCAAAATGTTTTATTACTAGATAGCCATAATGGATTTTATTTTCTTAATCTAAATGAGTTCTCTCATGATTGTATATATAATTATCTGCTTTTAAATAGGCTTTAATAGCAGAATTCAGAAAGACTAATTCACTTTTAAATGATCTTTCTGAGAGTTAATATTTCCCATTGAGTATTTGTAGCCCCATGGCCCATACTTAAGAGCTATAGCATTTTCTGTTTAACTTGAAACATTAGACATTTAAAACTAAACATCTGTATCTCAATTTTGAAAATACTTTGGATTTAGATGGAAAGATAGATTGGCAAAGATTTTTATATATTTCTTTGTAATTTAGTCATATTAGAAATAAAAATGCATATATTTTCAGATGTGTTTGGCTAATTAATAGTACTGTGAATAAAACTGCATTTTACTATTAAAAATGGGGGAGGAACCTAAACATCTAGGTTTTTCCTTAAATTAGTGTCCCAGGTCCTGAGAAAATAATCTTTAATATAAAATTAAGAAAGGCAGGAAAAAAAAAAAAGTAAGGCAGCTTTGTAAAAGCTTTATACTAGATTCTCCCAGCTAGCCAGCTCAGTATTTCTTTGTCTGACTTAACAATATGCTAAGCAGTACACTAAATTACATTCGAGCAGATATCCTTAAGCAATAGAAGGGTCAATAAAATCTTGAATGGGATTGTTCAGTGGTCCCCGATCAATGAAATTTTTAGGAAAAGGGTGTTGCTCTGGTAATTAACAACCTGGAAAAAATTTAATGTTTGCGATACATAAATGTTCCAAAATCTGGTTTTTTAAATTTACTTTCATAAATATATAGCCTCCAGCAATAAGTAAATAGTGAAATTTTTCACTATCAGTAAGAAGATAGTGCAATTTGTATTTCAGAGTCCAGTTATTGTAAAGGCTTAAGTAATTGAAAGCAACAGTTTCAGCTTTTAGAGGAAAGGCTCAATTTTCATGATGAATGTGGATTACCTTGGGTATTACTAGACTGTTAAGTAATTAAGAGTTCACAACTCTTAATACATATTGAAATCCCAGACCCTCAGTAAATGGGAAGGTTAATATTTTTTAAAACTCAGTTTTATACCTGGATATAGAAGGGCTGCTGTAAGCAGCAATAAAATATGGGGGGAGAAGTTGAACAATTTGTTTCTGTGAATTGTTAGGGTTTAATTTTTGTGGGAGTCTGTGCAATTTCCTATGTAATACATGGATTATTTCTTAAAAGTCCAAAGGAATAAGTGACAAAGACACAGCCTTAACCTCAAAACTCTACCATGCAGAAGTATTATTTTGAGAGACTATGGCAACCAGGAAACAGAGTATACTTTTAGATATGCCATGATAAGTGCCCTCTTTTTAAGCTTTTCTTTTTTTAAAAAAATTTATTTTATTTATTTATTTTTGGCTGCGTTGGGTCTTTGCCGCTGTGCGCGGGCTTTCTCTAGTTGCAGCGAGTGGGGGCTACTCTTTGTTGCAGTGCGCAGGCTTCTCGTTGCGGTGGCTTCTCTTGTTGCAGAGCACAGTCTCTAGGCACGCGGGCTTCAGTAGGTGTGGCATGCAGGTTCAGTCGTTGTGGCTCGTGGGCTTAGTTGCTCCATGTCATATGGGATCTTCCTGGACCAGGGCTCGAAGCTGTGTCCCCTGCATTGGCAGGTGGATTCTTAACCACTGCACAACTAGGGAAGCTCCGTGCCCTCTTTTTATACTTGGAATTATGTAAAATATGATATGCCCCACGAAGATCTGGATTGGTGAGCATTGTAATAAGCAGAAAAGAAATCATATCTTGGGAATTCCCTGGCGGGCCAGTGGTTAGGACTCCGCGCTTTCACTGCCATGGCCCGGATTCAGTCCCTGGTTGGGGAACTAAGATCCCACAAGCCCTGGGGTGCAACTGAAAAAAAAAAAGAAAAAAGAAATCATATCTTGCAGCTCAGAGTGTTATATGCTTATATAGAAGCTACTATCCTTCCAGAGTGGGAAATGCCAATTGCAAGATATTTCTGTGATACAGGTCACTTGATTTCCCTGATGTATTAAATAAAATCTGAGATTATGACAGATTTATTTTGAAGTCAGATCCCAGCACTACCACTTACTAGTTTATGATTTGGAGCAAGATACTTAATGTAATAGGTAGATGGGTCAAAACTCGTCTCTTGCATCCTAGAAAATCACATGAACCTCACATGTAGCAATTTGAACAACCTTCATCCTGGGATACCTTCTGTTTCTAAAATACATTGAGATTGCCTTCACTGTGAATTGAAACAAAATCTTAGTTTTAAACAAAACGAAAAAATAAAAAGCAATTCCTGGGCTTCCCTGGTGGCACAGTGGTTGAGAGTCCGCCTGCCGATGCAGGGGACACGGGTTCGTGCCCCGGTCCGGGAAGATCCCACATGCCGCGGAGCGGCTGGGCCCGTGAGCCATGGCCGCTGAGCCTGCGCGTCCGGAGCCTGTGCTCCGCAACGGGAGAGGCCACAACAGTGAGAGGCCCACGTATCATAAAAAAAAAGCAGTTCTTTCCTTCCCTCCCTGACATATTTCCAGAAATGAAAGTAACTTTTGGTGAGAGAATAGGGCCTGTGTATAAGTAAGCTAAGTTTTAAGCCAGAAGGTACCTGAAGATAAATGTCACTTAGAGGGTTTTTTTTGATTATAAAATATCTGCTTTATTTTTAAGAATAAAGGACTGTTACTCCATGTTAAATGTGGTTGCCATTCTCTGTGAAAGCACTGAAAATTCTAACATTTTTTATTTCTTAAGTTTTTTGTTCTACTTAAAATGTCCCTTAGATTTTAAAAGGAAATATACATTAGTTGAATCTGAAATTCAACTTGCCATTTAGAGTTCTAATTTCAGCTGCTCTCTCTTAAGTACCTTATTTCTTTAAAATAGTTCTTTTGTGACAATATTATTCAGTGCTTCAAGCACTGATCACAGTGAAACAGAGTTCTACAGGCCTTTTGTAGTTATATGAGTTGTTTCTATAGGACCTGCTCTGATGATGTGTAATTGTAATTATCTTTGTTTAGCTTTAAACACTATTTAAAATAGATGGTGTGTGTTTGCTGCTAAGGCACCAAGGAACTTTGCAGAAACTAATTATCTCCTTAGCAACATTCTTAATAAAACTGCCTTCTGAATGAAGAGAGGTAGTCAATATTTTCTTCTCTCTCTGTAGCCATATGAAGTTTAATATGAATTTTGTATTGCTTTCCCTTCTCCTTTTATACATAATGAAATCAAAGAAATGAAAGATAGTAACTGATCACAGGGGCCTGTATACAGGCATAATTTTCATGCCTTTTTCAAAGCAGAGAACCTGCCCTGAAAAAGGATCTAGGTAAATAGATTCAGCAGTGACCTGAACACATGCAAGTGCTTGCCTTAAGCAGTTAGTCTGTTATGTCTCTGGGGTCCATGCAAGTTTGCAGTGTGCAGACTGTCATCTGCTGTGTCAGTATTTGCACATATTATGGATATACTTCCCCCTGGCCCTTACTACTTCTCTCTTCATTTGTCTCATTAGTCATACTGGCCTAATAGATCCTCAGTTAGCGGGGAATAAGTCAGATTTCAACTTCTGAAATTATATATGACATGGGTTGTTCTACTCACCACAGATATTTTCACCAAAGTCTTTGTGAAACAGAAGTAATATTGCCCTAGTTATGAGTTCTAGAATAGATAAACATTTATTGAACAAATGAGAAGAGCATAGTCAATAGTTCATTCACTCTTTCAGCAAATATTTACTGAATATTGAAATACCTCTGTGAATAAAAGCAAAGATCCTAATCCTCAAGAAGCTTACATTTTAATGCAGAGAGAGACAGAAATAAACAATAACTTAATAAATAAGTATATTTTATAGTAAATCAGAAGATGATAAATTCTATGGGGGAAAAAAGCAGAGCAAGGTGAAGGGAAATCAGTAATACATAGAGGCAGTAGGGTTCAGTCACACTGCTCAGTATGGTATCAGGAAAGGCCTCATTAAGAAGAGATTTGAGCAAAGACTTGGAGGAGCTGAGGGAATGAGCCAAAAACAGATGCGGGGAAAAGAATCTCAGGCACAGCAGCGCTGTGTCCTAAGGCAGGATCATGCAGTGTATTCAAGGAGACTGTAGAGTCTGGGGTTGCAGTCAGGGAAGTATCAGGCACCTGATCGTGGACGGCCTTGTAGACTATTTTGAGGACTGGTTTTCACTATGAGTTAGAGAGCATTGTAAGACATTGGGGGTTTTTTAACAGCTTTATTGAAGTAAAATTCATATACCATACAATTCACCCCTTTAAAGTATACAATTCATTGGTTTTTGGTATATTCACAGATATGTGCAACTACCGCCACAGTCAATTTTAGAACATTTTCATCACCTCAGAAAGAAACCCCCAGCCTTAAGGAACCACTAATCTACTTTCTGTCTCTATAGATTTCCCTGTTCTGGACATTTCATATAAATGGAATCATACAATATATAGTCTTTTGTGAGTGGCTTCTTTTACTTAGTATAATGTTTTCAAGGTTCACCCATGTTGTAGCCTAGATCAATACTTCTTTCCTTTCTACGGATGAATAATATTTCATTGTGTGAAATGAAATACCATATTTTGTTTATCCATATGTCAGTGATGGACATTTGAGTCATTTCCACCTTTTGGCTATTATGAATAATGCTGCTATATACATTTGTGTACAAGTTTTTGTGTGTATTGTAGAGTTTTGAGTAGAACCATGGCATTTGACTTATATTTTAGCAGGATCACCCTGGCGATCAAGTTAATATGAATTGAGAAGTGTTATTTATCTTAAAGTATTCAGAATGAATATGGGTTATTATAAAAATGCAAGTTTCCTAGACATATATAAATGAACTCTACCCATTATGCATTCATCTACTGAGTCATTATTCTTGTTGTGTTTCTGAAGCACATGATCGTACCTTGCAAATAAATGAGCATCTTGGTTTGGGTTTTGAGCTGGCTTGCCTTCTCTCTTCACAAGTCAATTAGTGTTAGAGTTCTGGTCCTTGCTGGTAGCAGTTGACATGTTAGGTTAGCTGTGTGAGCCGAGAGGCCAAGAACCAGATCAGTACGGATGGAATTGTTCTCCCAATAGAAGAAATCCCTCTGTCTTCTCAGAAACAGAATAGAAGTAGAGTAGAAAAGGGAGGTGAGGTGAATGTATTAGTAGTGCTGCCAACATTACCTGAGCCCTGCCTGAACTGTGGATGAAGAGAGCTCTTTAGTCTTCCCCAGTGCTGTCAGTCAGTTCAGTACTTTCTTAAGACTTTCGACAAGGAGGAAAAGTAAACCTAGGTCAACAGTCCTCTTACTGCCAGATTCCCTTTCAAACCAATAATAATGACTACACATAGTAGGTTCTCTATAACACTACTGGATTCAAATAAACCCTCGTTAACAAGCCTGCACAATAATTAATGGTCTCATTTTTCAGTTATTTTCTCTCTAACTAGCAAAGACAGATGAAGAAAAATAGGCTCCCCCCGCCCCCGCAAGTAATTCATGCTCATTGTAATAAAAAAAAGTAAACATAAAAGTCAAAATCATTCATACTACCACACAACTCAGAGCTAACCACTGTTAATATTTTGGTATATTTTCTTCTAGTGTTTTTTTCTTTACCTGAAGGTTTTTGAGTTTTGTGTGTGTTATGTTTGTTTTTGACATAATAAGGATCACATTACATTGTCTATAAAGTTTTGTACTTGTTTTGCCCACTTTTAATTATACTGAGAACATTTTACCATGTTATTAAAATTACTTAAAATTATCCTAATGGCTCTATAGTTTCAATTTTAAGGACGTATCTCTGTTTAACCATTACCATTTGACATTTAGATTGTTTACAATTTTTTGCTTGATATAAATACTGCAGTAAACATCTTGTATATTGATAAACCCTTGTCCTATCTCTGAGTATTTCCTCTAGATAAATGTACAGTGAGGCAGTCTCAAATATTGCTAGTAGAAGTGTAAATCCATAACTTTTCTGGAAAGCAGTTTGACATTATATATTCAGGGGCATGGGGTTGACTTCATGGCTCTTGTTGTTATTGAGGGTTTTTTTTAGTTTCTTGATTTTTTAGAAGCCCTAACTCAGGTGTTGGAAGTGTTCTATATCTTGATCAAGAAGATGGTTACATGACTGTATACATTTGTTAGAGTCATCAAATGATATCCTTAAAAGTGGTACATTTTATTGCCTATGAATTATATCTCAATTAAAAAATTAAAATTTTAAAAAACAAAGCACTGTAGTACCAAACTGACATTTTTTCCTTGATATGGTTAGAAAGATAGAAAGATAAAAAGAAATCATTTTCTTACTATGTATTTCAGTGTTATTTAGTGACATGCCCTAGAACCACCAGATATTAGCTGGTGTTATGAGCACATGATTTGAAAAACACTGATCCATAGCAACTCCTAAGAGGGGATTATGATGACACTAAGAAGTAAAATTTATTTAGCATATACTATGTGTTAGACACTGTTTTAATACTTTATACCTGTGCTATCCAAAATGTAGCCACTAGCCTTTGTAACTATTGAACACTTGAAATGTGGCTAGTCTAGTTTGAGGTGTGCCACAAGTATAAAATACATATTGGATTTCAAACACTTAGTACACAAAAAGTGTAAAATATCTCATTAATAATTTTTTAAGTTGATAATGTTTTAGATATATGGATTAAGTCAAATATGCTATTAAAATTGACGTTACTTATTTCTTTTTACCTTTTTAATGTGCTTACTAGAACATTTAAAATTACATAGCCACTCACATTTGTGACTTGCTTTGCATTTCTATTGGATAGTGCTGCTTTATTCATTAAATTTTTATTTAATTCTCATAACAACCCAGTGAGGTAGGTATTTTTATTATTATCATCAACCTTATTTTTCAGATGAGACCTAGAGTAGTTAAGTACTTTGTCCAAATTCATAGAGCTAGTAAGTGGCAAAGCTGGAATTGAACTCAGTTTGTTTCCAATCTGGGCACTCAGTTGAAATAATATTTTAGGAAGATTTATCTAGCTATAATTTTTTTTTTGCGGTACGCGGGCCTCTCCTGTTGCGGAGCACAGGTTCCGGACGCGCAGGCTCAGCGGCCATGGCTCACGGGCCCAGCCGCTCTGCGGCACGTGGGATCTTCACAGACCGGGGCACGAACCCGTGTCCCCTGCATCGGGAGGCAGACTCTCAACCACTGCGCCACCAGGGAAGCCCTAGCTATAATTTTTTTAAATCCCTTGCTTATAAATGTCACAAGATAGCAAAATATGTTTTTATCAAATGGAAAATATGTGAAGCTTTCTGCCTACTAAAAAATATTGTAAACCAAAGCAGAGAAAAAACAGTATAAAAGTAAGGAATCATTTCGTTTTGTTTAAAGATTTCTGTCATCCAGAGATAATTAAGAATGAGATTTAAGACAGTGTTGCCCTTTGGATAAAAATGACTAACTTGATTAACTAGTAGCAGCTGTTAGTTTCATTACTACCCGAGATGATGCCTGAGCTTTGGTAATAATATAATTCTGACAAAGTCAGGACGTTAGTGTTTTTTTGTAGAGAGTACAGTTTAGAGCTTAGAAAACAGTTGGCATTTTGAATTTCTGTAGATAGATTTGAAGCTGGGAGGATGCCGATTCATATTATCAACAGGTTCTTTATAGATTTCTACCTAAACAAGTAACACTAGAGACTTGGACCTTCTCCTATAACCACGAGTTGGTTTGATCTCTGAATTATTTACTGAAAAATTAGGATCCTGTGACAGAATTTACATTTCAAAGGAAGAGGAATTCAGAGGACACTTCTTCACTTGTAGGTATTTCAGAATCAGTTTTGAAACTGTTGGAACCATCACCATCTACCATCTCTTGGTAGAGATTTTTGGGAGAGTTTACTTTTCTCCTGTAACCAAAGTGTTAAAACACCATTGCCAAGAGCTGTGATGGAGTGTATCACCTGTCACTGACAAGCATTTATTGAGCGCTGTTATGTGTAAAGTACTGTGCAAGGTGTTAGAAAGATGAAGACATATTCTATGTCGTTAAAGATCTCAATGTCTAATGGAAAAATAGGCATATAAATGAATAACTGTAACAAGATGCTCTTTTAAAAAACTAAATTTAACCCAAGATTCAAATCTGTGATTTGATCCCTGACTCCAATTTATTTGTACATTGAAACATATTTTTTAATTAAAAATAGCGTTTTGTTACAAAATCAATACGTAATCCTTATAGGAAAAAAATTCAATACAGTTAAGCAAAAATAAGATAATAAAAATATTCATACTACCACCATCACACCATTGGAAATATCAACCATCTTGATGTATGCCCTTTTAGGTTTTTTCCTATTAATGTATACACATGTATGTTTAAATAAAGTGGAATATACTATACGTGTACTTTCAATGAAAATACTTATATATGTCATTTTTAATAACTGAATAGCATTCTATTGTCCGATTGTGCCACAACTTATTTAACCAATCCTCAGTTTTTTGTTCACTCAGCAAGTACTTACTGAGCACCTATGTATTCCAAGAGCTATCTTGAGACTAGATATATGGCAGTGAACAAAACAAATATTTTTTGATATTCATTGTTTATAATTTTTTTACTCTTATAAACAGTGCTATAACAAACATTTTATATACATCTTTACACACTTGTCCATTTGTTCACTTGGGATAATAGTAATTGGGCATGTACTATATGCCAGACAATCTTCTGACTTCATTTCATATATTATCTCATTTAATCTTCATGATCCGAAAGGTAATATTCTTGTGGTTCCAATTTTCAAGTGAAGAAACTGAAACATTAAGAGAAGACAATTAAGTAGTTTGCCTTAGGTCATATAGCAAGGAAGTGCAAAGCTAGAATTCAGGTTCAGATTTTTGTGATCCTAGATTCAATGCACTACTAGCGATGTTGAGATGAACTTACTGCATCAGAGAATATTAACATTTTTAAGATGCTTAAATACTAATTTGCCAGCCAGAAAAATTTTACGTTTATAGCTTCACACCATGCCCTTCCAACCCTGAAGTTAACTGCTCCTGATTCTTAAAAATAAACAAATTTTAAAAATCATCCATTTGGGACTTCCCTGGTGGTGCAGCGGTTAAGAATCTGCCTGCCAATGCAGGGGACACGGGTTTGAGCCCTGGTCCAGGAAGATCCCACATGCCACAGAGCGACTAAGCCCAGAGCAACTAAGCCCAAGCGCCACAACCACTGAGCCTGTGCTCTAGAGCCTGTGAGCCACAACTACAGAAGCCCACGCACCTAGAGCCCGTGCTCTGCAATGAGAGAAGCCACCGCAATGAGAAGCCTGCGCACTGCAATGAAGAGTGGCCCCCAGTCGCCACAACTAGAGAAAGCCTGCACGCAACAACAAAGACCCAACGCAGCCAAAAAATAAATAAAACTAATAATTTTTTTAAAATAGATTAAAGAAAAGAAAAAATCATCAATTTGTATGGAGAAAATTAGTTAAAAAACATTTTACTTCAATTCAAAAGAAAGAAGAAAGCAGCAGATGAATAATGCAAAGCTAAAAGAAGAGACCAATAAATGAAAAAGTCAGCAATAGAGACAGATTCAGAGAGGTATGTACTGTCTGGTTTCAAAGCAGCCTCCACTTCCAGATTCCAGCCCCTTATGAGGCACTGAACTTACACTGGTTCAGTGATAGACCCCCACCCCCATGTCGTTGAGTACACTTTTTTTCTTTTGCTTAAGCGAGTTTGAATGGGTTTCTGTCTCTTGCAGCCAGAAGGTTGCAGTTTAGGAAAATGATATTATCTTTTACAAGTTTATAGGAAGGATGTGCCTTTTTGTGTGGTATGTAAGACCCTATCCAGGGTTTGCATATTTGTTTCAGGATTTGTTGGGTTAGACAATAAAAAACTTTAAATGAAAGGAAAAGCTCAAAAATGCTAATCCTGTATAGTGACACATGAGAGACTCGTTTACTTCTTTATTTCCTATGTTATCTACATTTTAATGTTTTTTAATGATGAGAAAGATGTACAAATTTTTAAAGGTCAATTGATGTCCCTTGGGATTATTAAGTAGTAAAGTATGTAGTTGATTATCCTCTACACACTCCTGCAAAACTGTATTACCTTCCCCAATTGAATGATGTGTCCTTTAGGATATAAGTTCTTTCACTAGGATTATCATTAGAACTTCTGGGCTCGAATGAGACCTGTTATTTATAAATCACCTTATTGTACTCTTTGGTCTAAGAGGCAGTGTAGCACAGCAATTAAGAGCAAGGCCTCTAGTGACAGACTGACTACCTTTTTTAAATCCTAGTTTTGCCATATGTCCACTTGTATGACCTTAGGCAAATTATTTAACTTTTTTGGGCCTCAGTTTTCTCAACTGTAAAATGGATGTAATAATAGCTCCTTATATCACTGTTATGATGATTGGGTGATATATATAAAATATTAGAGGAGAATCTGGTGCAGGGTAAGCACTTACTTAATATGTGTTGCTTGCTGCTGCTGTTGTTATTACTATTACATTTGGGGAAAATAAAGTAAAAAAGACTTTGGGGGCTTCCCTGGTGGCACAGTGGTTGAGAGTCCGCCTGCCGATGCAGGGGACACGGGTTCGTGCCTCGGTCCGGGAAGATCCCACATGCCGCGGAGCGGCTGGGCCCGTGAGCCATGGCCACTGAGCCAGCTCGTCCGGAGCCTGTGCTCCGCAACGGGAGAGGCCACAACAGTGAGAGGCCCGCGTACTGCAAAAAAAAAAAAAAAGACTTTGGATACTCATTGTCACCACCTCTATTGTCACCCATACTTCCAAATCACTTGTTTTGAAAACTACTTTAACGTAATTCGAGAGCAGAATTATATTATTATGCCAGGTAGGAATATACTGGGGCAGTGGTAAAATTTACTCTGACGGTAGTCCAATTGCCAGGTGACTTTTGTGGTCTTTGGAGAAAAAGCTTTAGTAACTTGATTTCCATTTGTGCTCACACAAATTTCCCCTTTGAAACCTCCAGACTCAGTACCTCTATAATTAATAGACTTGCACAGAGTCTTCAACATCCATGTTTGCTACAGATAGGTAATTTGGAGCTTTGTTTCCTGTTGGGTTTGGGGGGGTTGTTTGTTTATTTGTTTGTTTGTTTTGGTATGGCGGTCACCATTCTACTCCTCTAGTTGTGGTTGCTCTGACAAATTGATGTGGTCTTGAATGTTCCCAGTGGTGAGAAAGTACATCTGTAGCTCTCTTCATTCTCAGATGATAACCTCCTTTCCTATCTTTACGTAACTGATACGACAGGCAGTTCAGTCTTTGAGGAGTCCATCTCTTGCCCTGTGGACTATGAGGATAGTCCTTTCTCCTCGCGTGATACTCCAATGAATGACACAGGCACAGTGCTGGATACATGCAGAATCCCATTGGTTGCTTTTTTGTTCTGTATCTTCACAGGGGGAGAGGAAGTAGGACCAAGGGCTCCTATTTATTTGTTTTGCTTTGCTTTGCTTTTTGTTTTTTCATAAATCAGGTGTCCAGTACTAAGGTGGGAACTGGGAAGGAGTAGCTACAGTTTTTAATAGGCAGTTACACTGTTTGTAAGAAAGTATCATAGGGGAAAGTAACCTCAATGGAATTGGTTATAATCAAGGAAATATTTTATATCTTAATTCAGTGTTTCCCAAGGTCTGTTCTATAGAAAATTTGTTTGGGGAGATATCGATAGATATTCCATTTAAAAAGATTCTTAGCCAGCTAAGTTTGGAAAAATCACTGTATCCTCCTGGAAAGGAGAGATATTCACATTAGCATGCTAAAGATTGTGAGAAACTTCAGAGTATAGAAACCCTATAGATATAACTTTTTTTCTTAATTCTATCTTAATATAATGTTTTTATTAAAGAGTATGTGTAAATATAAGTTAGAAAATATAATGAATACCCTTGGCTCCTTCACCTAAGGACTAGAAAATTGCCAATAACATGGATCTATCTGTGTGATCTGCTGAAATGACATCCTTTATCTCCCTACAACAAGGACTATCCTAAATTTTGTGTTTAATTCCCTTGCTTTGATGGGGAGAGTTGTATTTTTATCACTAATTCTAAACAATGCATTGTTTAGTTTTACTTATTTTTGAGCTTAATAAAAAAATGGTATCATACTTTTTCACTCAACATGCTTCTAAGATTCATCTGTATTGTTCCATGTAACCCTGTTCATTCCTTTGTCGGTGCTGTGTACCATTCCACTGTGTGAACATACCACAGCTTGCTTCTCCATTCACCTGTCCACAGATATTTGAGTTGTTGGTTTTTTGTTTTGTTCTGTTTACTATTGCTATTACTATTGCTTCAGTCAGAGAGCAGCAAGAAAAAAATGGGAGCCAAGGATATTGACAGAATGTTATGATGATACTGTTTGGGAGCAAGAGGGAAGATATTTATTAAGTAGCTGCTTTATATAAAGTACACTTCCAAAGCAGGGCCTAAAATACAAAGAAAATAAGATGTCCCTATCTTTGATGATCTTATGTCCAGATAGGGGACTTAAACAAATCTGTATTTCTCAAATTAGGATATGATTAGTACCAGAGACACACAAAGGCACCAAATAAACATGACACATCTTTTGGAGTGTCTGTTTTCTTAGAATTGCCGGGGAGAGGGGATGTTCAGGGGTAGAATTAAATAATTTAACTGGAATTTAATTTAAATTCCTTGTCAAAAATATGTTTATGTTGAAATTTAAAAGGTCCTTTTGTGAAAAATAACAAAATTGCTATGTATTTTTAAAACAAAATACCAGACCTCAAAGAAAGGTGTAAGCTGGTAAACCAATTTGGACTGTACCCTCAGGACTAATAGATTCATTGTCTTCTGTTGTTAGGGGTTCTTAGGAACAGAAATTTGAGAAGTGTTAATGTATGTAAGTTAAATAAAATACATCCAAAATAGATATAATTAACTCTGGCAGAGTAATCAGAAAATGCTTCACAGTGGAGAGAGCATTTGTGCTAGACCTTAAAGAGTAAGTTGGATTTCCATAGGAAGAAAGAGCATTCAGGACTGAGAAAACAGCATAATTGAGGACAGGAGGTGGTGGGGAAAGGTACAGCCCATTTGAGAAATAATGAGTTCTTTCTGGGTAAAGTATATACATCCAGTGAGGAGCAAGATGATGTGTGTGTGTGAGATTCCTAATATTTTCCAACATAAATGTTGAAAGCCAGACTTTTTCCTTACTCCTGACAAAATTGCTGTTGAATCTTTAGCAAAAGTATAGCGTGATAGGTGACATTTAAGCTGAGGTCTTAACTTCTTTAAAAAATATGAATCTGATTCATGTAGTCCTTCAGCAAATACTTAATTCAACATCTACTTTATACTAAGGATACACACATCAAGAAGATATTACTCGAGGTGTACATTAACTGGTAAGAGAAGTCATTAGAAGAGAACTTGCACAGCTCCCACTACCGCTGCTATCCTCTGCCTTCACATCACAGTGGAGAATGCTCCTGGCTAAGCCCAGCCCTCCTACTGGGGTGCCAGATTCCATCCCCTCACCTACCCCAGGGCATCACTCCAAACCTGCTCCTCTCTCAATCCCGAATGGGTTTTTCCCACTCTATTGGATCATTCACAGAAGCATAGAAACATGCTAGGATTTTTCCCCATCTTTAGAAACCTTCTATTAACCTCCTATCTCTTTCCACATTCTATACTATTTCTCTGTTCTCTTTTATAGCAAAATTCTTCAAGAGTTGTTTTTACTCACTGCCTCTGATTCCTCTCCTTATATATTCTCTTAAACCTCCACCTTCTTTTAAACCTTACCTCTTCTCTTAAGCCACTCCATTCAGGCTTTCATGCCCATCAATCCCCACAATTGCTTCTGTTGTGGTTCCAGGGATCTCCACATGGCTAAAGTCAGAGTCAACTTTTAGTACTCATTTTACTTGCAGCAGCATTTGACACGGTTGATCAGTTCCTTCACTTTGAAAGACTTTTGTCACTTAGCTTCCCAAGACTGTACTCGCCGAGTCCTCCTCCCTCACTTGCCATTCCTTCTCTGTCTCTTTTGTTCATTTCTCCTGTTTTTGGAATCCCTGGAACTCTGTCCTTGGACTGCCTCTCTTCTTGTCTGCACCTCACTCCCATGTAGTCTCGTGGCTTTAAATTTTATCCTCTAATGACTCCCAGATTTACATCTCTAGTCTAGAGTTTTTCAACTTCAGCACTGTTAGTATTTGAGGACAGACAATTCTTTGTTGTGGGGAACTGTCCTGTGCATTATAGGATGGTCAGCAACATCCCTGGCCTCTACACACCAGATGCCAGTAGCACCCCAGCAGTTATGGCAACCAGAAATGTTTCCAGACATTGCCGGATGTCTTCTGGGCATAAAATCACACCCTTCCCCATTGAGAACCTCTATTTTTAGTCTGAGTTTCTCCCCCAGACTCCAGATTTATGTATCTAACTATTTGACACTTCCACTTGAATGTCTAATAAACATCCATATTTAACAATGATCAAACCAAGCTTCTGATATTTCTTCTTAAATATAGTACCCCTCAGACTTATCCATTCTTCTAATTTCTTAGGCCAAAAACCTTGTTGTCTTCGTGACTCCCCTCTTTCTCTCACCTACATCCTGATTTACCAGTAAATCTTGTGATCCTTCCCTTCAAAGTGTGTCCAGAATCTGATGCCCCCTCACCACTACCACCCTGGTTCATGCCACCATCACTTCCCATCGGGATCATTACAGCTGCCTTACCCTTAACCCCTATAGTCTGTTCTCAGTGCAGCAGTAGAGCGATCCTGAGAAAATATGTAATTCAGGGCATGTCACATCTCTGCACAAAACCCTCCAGATGTTTCCCATCTTACTTAAAGTAAAAAGCAAAATCCTTACAATCCTTACCAGGCCTTACATGATCTCATCTTCACACTCCCCTCCATCCCCTTCCCTTAATCTCTCTAATCTCATATCTTACTACCCAACTTCACTCCAGCCACACCAGCCTCCTTCCTGTTCCCTGAACATACCAGGCCTTGGACCCCTTGCACTTGCTCCTCTCCCAGATATGTCTTCCATTGCCTTATTCAAGTCTTGGCTCAAATGTCAGTTTCTCAGTGAGGTCTTCCTTGACCACTAGATTTAAAATCTCATACCGCCACTATCACCTCCAAGTCTCCTTCAAACCTGCTTTATTTTTCTCCATAGCATTTTCTTCATCTAACATACTAGAGAGAGTTCTCTTGAATAAGAGAACAAGATTGTCTGGGTTTGCATCCCGATCTGGTCACTTTCAAGATATAAGACTTGATTCCTGTGCCTCAATTTCTTTGTAAAATAGGATAGTTTCTATCTCATTAGAATAGTACCTCGCATATAGTAAGTGATATGTTTTCACCATTATTATTATATTTTACTTATCAATTTTGCTTATCTTCCCTCCTCCCCCAGTGGAATATAAATTCCATGAGAGCAGAATTTTTTTACTTCACTTACTGCTATATTCACAGCTTCTGGAACAGTGCCTGGCACATAGGTGCTTAATAAATGTCTGTTGATCAAATTGTTATCTCTAGAGAGACTAATGGGGAGAAGAAGAGTCACGGAAGACTTGAGCTTTATGTATACTATTTAAAACTTTTACAAAAGGAATGTATTCATGTATTACTTGTACCCTCAAAAAACTCATAGGCTTACATGGAAAATAGACATGTAAACAAATAAATTCCTAGAGGAATATTGTGAGAGCGAGTTGGGTTTTAAAAGATGCATCGTTCCACTAGATAAAATGTGAGAGGGATGAGACAGCTTTCTAGACAGGGAATAGTATGTGCAAAAAGCAAAGAGGTATAAAACACAGCGGTAGCTCTGACAACTGTAATAAGTATTTTGAGGTATTAAAATTTCCATCTTGGTGAATGGATAAAGAAGATGTGGCACATATATACAATGAAATATTACTCAGCCATAAAAAGAAACGAAATTGAGTTATTTGTAGTGAGGTGGGTGGACCTAGAGTCTGTCATACAAAGTGAAGTCAGTCAGAAAAAGAAAAACAAATACCGTATGCTGACATATATATATGGAATCTTAAAAAAAAAAAAAAAAGCTTCCAATGAACCTAGGGGCAGGACAGGAATAAAGACACAGATGTAAAGAATGGACTTGAGGACACGGGGAGGGGGAAGGGTAAGCTGGGATGAAGTGAGAGAGTAACACTGACATATATACACTACCAAATGTGAAATAGGTAGCTAGTGGGAAGAAGCTGCATAGCACAGGGAGATCAGCTCGGTGCTTTGTGACCACCTAGAGGGGTGGGATAGGGAGGGTGGGAGGGAGACGCAAGAGGGAGGGGATATGGGGATATATGTATACATACAGCTGATTCACTTTGTTATACAGCAGAAACTAACACAACATTGTAAAGCAATTATACTCCAATAAAGATGTTAAAAAAAAAGTTCCATCTTGGGACTTCCCTGGTGGTCCAGTAGTAAAGAATCTGCCTTACAATGCAGGGGACATGGGTTCCATCCCTCGTCGGGGAACCAAGATCCCACATGCTGCGGGGCAACTAAGCCCACATACCACAACTACTGAGCTCGCACGCCCCAGCTAGAGCCTGCGTGCTCTGGAGCCCTTGGGCCACAACTAGAGAAGAGAAAACCCACACGCCACAACTAGAGAGAAGCCCACGCACCGCAACAAAAGATCCCATGTGCTGCAACAAAAGATCCCGTGTGCCGCAACTAAGACCCAACAAGGCCAAAAATAAAATAAATAATAATAAGTCTTAAAAAAAAATAAAAGTTCCATCTTATCCCTCTCTCTCACTAATTCCTATGTTCCAGCTAAGTATCTGGCTATAATTAGAAGCTTATTACTCCATTAAGGCAAATATCTTGGGTTTTTTTCTCATTATTTTCCTGTAAGTCTTTTTCTATTTTCCTGCCCCCCAGAATGTCCATTCATGTTTTTCATCATACCACTCTTCAGATTTGATTCTAAATTCCCGCAATGTCTTTGTTATAATAAGAAACTCACATGTAATTTCTATCTGTGGAGTATAGTAAAAAAAAAAAAAAAAGAGGAAATAGATAGATAGAGTTTTGTTATAATATGTAGCTTTGTTTAGGAACACAGTTGTTTAGCTCAATTATTTTAGTAATTAAAATTTTAAATCCTATAAATGTTAGTGTCTAGTCCCTTACCAAAGACTTAAAAGTGAAAAAACTTGTTTTTCAATGTGTGATGCAAGACTTTTTGAGGTTGACTTTTTAAAATCAGGGATTTTTTCTGCCCACCTTCCTTCTCTACATAGAGCTGGGAAAGCACCCTTGATGACAGCACAAACTAAGGCAAGCAATAGTGCTAATCCACTAGATTAGCTCCTGGTACCATCACTGTTTATACCATCTCTCATGTTGCATTGTGATTGTGTATCTCTCTGAGAGCCCCTTAAAGTTAGGAGTCATAACAAGTGTTCATATGAACACCTAGTTCAGTGCCTACCGCGTAATGGATGCTCAGTAAATACTGGTTAAATTTAATTGAACTGAGCTGAATTGAATTAGATTATAGTACCACAGGGGAAGGGGATTTTTGAGTTTGCTTTTTAAGTAAGACTGATTCAAAACAAATCTAGAAAAGAAAAATCATTCTTTTTTGTTGTTTTTAAACATAGTCTAAAGTTTGGGGTACAGATACCAATATGTTCATCACCTATAATGTTTAAAGCATTCTGCAATGACTCATCAGAGTCCCCAAATAGATACTTTTTTAAAAGCCACAACGGCCCTGGGGAACAAAATTAGGCCTGGCAAATATAAATAGTGTTTTCTCTTTGCAGTCAAGAATGTGGGGTCTTGGGCTTCCCTGGTGGCGCCGTGGTTAAGAATCCGCCTGCCAGTGCAGGGGACACGGGTTCAAGCCCTGGTCCGGGAAGATCCCACATGCTGCAGAACAGATAAGCCCGTGCGCCACAACTACTGAGCCTGCGCTCTAGAGCCCGCCAGCCACAACTACTGAAGCCTGTGCACCTTGAGCCCATGCTCCGCAACAAGGAAGCCACCCCAGTGAGAAGCCCACACACTGCAACAAAGAGTAGTCCTGCTCGCTGCAACTAGAGAAAGCCTGTGCACAGCAACGAAGACCCAATGCAGCCAAAACTAATAAACAAAATTAATTTAAAAAAAAAAAGAATAGATACCTAAAATTAAAAAAAGAATGGGGTCTTGTTGATACACAGAGGAGGATCTTTAAGTATAATTTCAGGAAAGTTACTCCTTTCCTTTGCACATGTACGAGTCTCATGTGAAGCAAAGATCACCTCATAAATTCCTATAGGGTTTCCCAGCATATTTGTTTCATTCTTACTAAAAGTCCCTAATCAATAACTTCTGTGTTATCTTTCAAAAAAGAAAGGCAATGCTGCCTCATTTCCTGACACTTGTTTTCTGGCCTCAAAGTGTCTCCTGTCCAACTGGCCAAAGAGCCAGGCTAGACAGAGGTGCCAGTATTAACAGAGGTGTTCAGTAGAGGAATAGATGAATTTAGCTTCTGCTCCTCTCCCTCTACTTCACCATTTTCTTCTTTTGCAAAGGAGTTTGGAATTTAAATTTTCTAAACCTAGAATCTTCCAGGTCTGAGACTGCACAGCTGTGGTAATAATAAGGTACCTGGTCATTTCTCCAACCCTCAATCTGCTATAAATCTGTATCCTGAGAACGAGTCCAGCATGCTTATAAGTAATGCCCCCAAAACTCCTGTGTTATAGAGAAGGCTTTCTTGCCAATGGGTAGCTATTTTAATTACTTCATTTATTCCGTATACCTTTATCAGGTACCTACTAGGTGTCAGCCTCTGTGGTAAACCCTGGAGATCCAAGATGAATAAGTGTTAGTCCGACCCTAAGTAACTCACAGTCTATTTTGGCATCAATAATGTATAGAGTATCTAATTAATAATAATATGGTGCTAAAATAGCACTAGGACAAAGTGATAATAATGATGGGGTGATTAGTTCAGCATGGAGGAGAGTTTGGGAAAGCTTCACAGAAAAGGTGGCTTTTAATCCTCAGCCTTAAAGGATAAAAGGGATTTCATCAGACAAAGAAGGGGTAGTCTATCATTTCAGACAAAGGACATAATAAGAGCAAAAGCATAAAGGTATGGAAGCTCAGGACATGTTTAGGGAACAGTGAGTGGCTGGGCATGGAAGGCACATAGGCTGCATGGTTGGTGGGAGATAGAACCAGACAAGTGAGAGTATTGTGTGGTACTGAAGGGCACAGATTCTAGAGCTGGGTTTGAATCCCAGCTAAGACACTAACTAGCTTTTGTGATCTTAGCAAGTCACTTAACTTCTCTGTAGCTTGGTTTCTTCATTTTTTAAATGAGGATAGTAGCATATATATATATACTACGTTTATATGTATACACACACACAGCTCAAACCAGTTCTCAGAACAAAAGAAATACAAGTATTATTAGGAGACCACATTATGAAGGGCCTTGAATTTTAATCTGTATTATTCTGTAAGCAAAAGAAAGGTTTTAAAGCAGACAAGGGGAGAGTATGCAACAGGATATAATCTGTATCTTAGAAAGTTGGTGCCACTTTGGAGAGTAGACTGGATAAAGAAAAGACTAGAGGCACAATACAAGTTCTGAGGCAGTTTCAAGAGTTTAGATAAGAGGTGCTGATAGAACATGATTCTGAGTTGATGTACAATAGTAGCCTTGCCCTTAAAACTTCTGGGTTCCTGACTAGAAATTTCAAACTTGAAATATTAGTCTTAACAGATCTTACAAGTTTAACGCTAAAAGACAGTGAGAACCCTGGGGAAGCGCACAAAGGGGTTCTCCTTCTAGTCTGGATGTTTTAGTGCTCAACTGATGCTTCTATTCTGCACCCAAATATCAGACCAGTGCTTCTTCCATTCATGATAACCTTTCATCTGGTTAAATGTCATGAGCAAGACATTCTGTTTTGGAGATGGTTTTTTTTTTTCCCTTGAGTAACCTCAAGTCTACTGGTCAGTTTCCTAGAGGAAGTTCTGGCTTCTGGACTGCACAGCCGAAGCAAGGACAGCTCTCAAGTTACATCAAGGTTAGCAAGCAGAAGATGAAATGGTGATGGAGAGGTGAGAAGAATGGCGCAACTTCCCCTCTTGCCTCGCTGCAGGCTTTCTCCACTGACCAGAGGGGTGTTGGAGAAGAGCCTTGGGTTTTGTGCTTCTTGTTATAACCCATCTCCAGGTAGCCTGCTGATTCCTGAACTGTTGGCACAGACACCAAGACTCCAGTGGTGAGTTGAGAATAAGTCTGAGCCCATTCCAACACACTTCTCTCATGTTTTCTTTAAAAAATAACTAAATGTATTCCTTGTGTTTGATAGCACAATCACTTCAGTTTCTGGCGAATTTTGTTGGGATCTTACTTGAGAAAAGGGTTATCAGAGCTTAAAGGAGTTTTAAAAAGTAAAAATTAGATGCACATACTATAGACTCTTCTCTTGACCCCTTTTATTTTTCATTAACCACATTCCTGAACAACTCATTTCTGAAAACCCATCATATTTCTGTAAGAACCATCCAAAAATTGTCCCTAAATTGCAATTTTCTGTGGTACTGAGAAACCATGTATGACTACAATAAAAATCCATTTTGTGAAAAGACACAAGTGATTTGTTTTTGTTTCTTTGGGGTTAATAACTATTTATGGGAATTTATGTGATGAGGTATGAGCTGGCTTTACACCAAACTTAGAGAAGGCATTGCCTCTACCCAAAGGATATTTAAAGTATGTCAAGACAAGTAATAAATTCTGATGTCAATGGGACTTCCCTAGTGGCACGGTGGTTAAGAATCCACCTGCCGATGTAGGGGACTCGGGTTCAATCCCTGGGCTGGGAAGATCCCACATGCCGCAGAGCAACTAAGCCCGTGCGCCACAACTACTGAGCCTGGGCTCTAGAGCCCACGTGCCACAACTACTGAAGCCCATGCATCTAGAAGCTGTGCTCTGCAACAAGAGAAGCCACTGCAATGAGAAGCCCACACACTGCAACGAAGAGTCGCCCCCGCTCACTGCAACTGGAGAGAGCCCGCGTGCAGCAACGAAGACCTAATGCAGCCATAAATAAATAAATTTATTTATTTGGTTTTTTATTTATCTATTTATTTTAAATGACTCATTTAAAAACGAGTCATCATTTTTTTTTCAATCTTTTGGCTGCGCCACGCGGCATGTGGGATCTTAGTTCCCTGACCAGGGCCCCCTGCAGTGGAAGCCTGGACTCTTAACCACTGGTGTCAATTTCACTTCTCTTGAAAGCAGTGGAAACTGATAATGTCATTAATACCAGGAAATTATCGTGTGCTCAAATCATATCACAGTCCCTCTTTGGTGCTTTGTAATAAATTTTTTAGACCTTTTATGTTGATTAACATTCTCTAGCATCAGATAGCCTAGGCTGAAATCTGTGTCAAGTTATGTGGCTTTGGAAATGTTATTAAGTCTCTTTGTGGCTCAGGTTCCTCATCTATAAAAAGAGGAGCGGCTGGGCCCGTGAGCCATGGCCACTGAGCCTGCGCGTCCAGAGCCTGTGCTCCGCAACGGGAGAGGCCACAACAGTGAGAGGCCCATGTACCGCAACAACAAAAAAAGAGAGTAATAAAGTACCTCCTCATAGGAGCATAAGGACTAAATGAAATGAGAGAATACATTTAAAACACTCAGAACTTAGGTATATAGTAAACCACCCAAGGAAATTTGACTAATAATAGTAAATAAGATTGACTGCTGTCTCCAAGTTGGGGATACAAAATCACTACACAAAATGGTTGGATTCCTGTCATCCACTACATTAATCAGCAGTTCAAGAAGTAGAGGGAAGAGGTGAAGGGTCATCTGATCCATCTCCCTTTTCCCCATTCCTCTCAGCTCTCCACCATTGTTTCTTCACCTTACACTCATGCGAAGCCCTAAACCTTTTGTCTATATTATAGCTAAGAGCTAAGATCTAAGAAGTTCTGTTCTGTTTTGGTTGTTTGTTGTTTTTTTTAATAATAAAAGAAGTAAGGCAGCCTTACTTTTAAGGCTAGGGGAGACAAGTTTTAAATGCAGCGTTTTACAAGTTACATAGTCTTTTCAAATAAACAGAAACCTCCCTCCTCCAAGCAGGATTACCTGTGCTTGCCTTTCTCTTGGCAAGATAGCTCTGGAATAAGAATAAGAACAGAGATTTTTCTAATATCATTCTCCTCATTATTCACCTGCTTCCATTGTGCCTACTCAGCTAACAATATCAAGAAGTCTAGGGACTTCCCTGGTGGTCCAGTGGTTATGACTCCTTGCTTCCACTGCAGGGGACCCTGGTCAGGGAACTAAGATCCCGCATGCCGTGCAGTGCAGCCAAAAAAAAAAAATTTTTTTAAGTCTAAGAAATGAGCCTTCAGGATGTTTTATGCCAGAAGTTGGCATTTCTTTATTAAGGATCAAAGATTCATATTTTTATTTAAGATTTACGGAGCTGATTACATTATTACTGGTCCTTTATTTTTTCCCTTTAAAAACATCATTTTTTTTTTCAATCTTTTGGCCACACCACGCGGCATGTGGGATCTTAGTTCCCTGACCGGGGCCCCCCCTCCCGTGGCAGCGTGGACCCTTAACCACTGGACCACTAGGGAAGTCCCTAAAAACGTCATTTTAATTAAGGTCTCATGCTTTTTTTCCATTTTTTTGCGGTACGCGGGCCTCTCACTGTTGTGGCCTCTCCCGTTGCGGAGCACAGGCTTTGGACGCGCAGGCGGCATGTGGGATCTTCCCAGACCGGGACACAAACCCGTGTCCCCTGCATCGGCAGGCGGACTCTCAACCACGGCGCCACCAGGGAAGCCCTAATTAAGGTCTCATGCTTTTAATAACCTCTCTTCCAGAGATTGAAGTGCCTAGTCAAAACCTCTATGTCTCATTTACTCTACAAAAGCCAAGGTGCTTGTTTTTAGGTAAACAACTGTCTGGATAACAGTTTTTGCCCAGTAAATATGCAGGCAGCAATTCAAAACCCTTATCTCTGATGGCTCACTTCTTCATCGCTTAAGTGGAGTTACTTATAAAATAGTCAATTTAAGAATAAAGTTACTGACAGTTGTGTCCTCTCCATGGTGATGGAGTTAGGGAGGTAACCCCACCATGAGTACCCCCAGTATCTTTTTTTTTTTGCGGTACGCGGGCCTCTCACTGTTGTGGCCTCTCCCGTTGCGGAGCACAGGCTCCGGACGCGCAGGCTCAGCGGCCATGGCTCACGGGCCCAGCCGCTCCGCGGCATGTGGGATCCTCCCGGACCAGGGCACAAACCCGTGTCCCCTGCATCGGCAGGCAGACTCTCAACCACTGCACCACCAGGGAAGCTCCCCCCACCAGTATCTTATCTCCACCAAAGAAGGACATTGAGTTATCTATTTCTGTGGTTTGTGTGTGCGGTAATGTCAAGCTCACTGAGGAGACAGTGCTGTGAAAATGAGAAAAGGAACCCATAAGTTGTTACTCTGAGATTTCTCACTTTCAAGTTGGTCTTCAGAAATAGTCTCAGTTCATAGAACCCAAGTCAGGTGCCACAAGGTTCACCTGGTAGAGAGAAGTAAAGCTTGAAGAACAGGACAGGGGAGGAGTATGGCTTATGGGAAGAGGGATGAGTAGCAAGACAAAGGGAGACAAAGTAAGGGAAGGTAGGGGCAGGATGATAAGATGAGGCAGTGCAGCGGTGCAGGTTAATGAGAGAGAAGACCAGAGATTTATGTAACATCTCCAGGAGCAAATAGGCAGGGAAGGTTCTCCAGCCCACATGCATCTGTTCTGGAATCTGAAAATTACTTTGGAGGGTTTTGATTTTTTAGGAGTCCCTCTGCCTGATATTCCACAAAGCTCCAGCTCCTGCCTGATATAGCACATAGGACCCTAGTACCTTGCATACAGGACATACTCAAATATTTGCTGACTAAAGGAAGATGGGGCAAGTCATGAATTACTTTTTTCCCCATAAACCAGAATCTATTTAAACTAAAAGTCCAAACCACTCCTATCTACCTGGCAAGCAAGCCCTCAAAAGATCAAACAGGGTAGTGTTCTTACCAGTACGATGGGACATTTTGCTTCCTTACTTATGAAGATACCCTGGATTTTCTCATTCTTTTTAAATCACTTTTTAAATAGAGAGGGTGGGAAATAGAGATGGTGGGAAGGGGAGTGTGTGTGTGTGTGTGTGTGTGTGTGTGTGTGTGTGTGTGTGTGTTTGTATGAAATCTAAACAGACTGGAGTCAGAAAACCTGGATTCTAATCTATTTAGCCAGAAACTTGCTGTGTAAACTTGGGCTAGTCCGTTGATTTTCCATGCCCTGTTTCCTCATTTTCCAAGTGGGAGTAATATTTATTCTATTGATATATACCTCACAAGATGGCACTAAAGAGTTAAAGAAATGATATATGAGAGCATTTTGAAAGGATACATTTCTATATGAGTCTAAAATACAGGAATTAATTAGTATGGTAAATGAAAAGACGTTAAGAGGAATATTATTGGATTAGGGGAAAAGGGGGCCTCGGAAAAGAGAGAAGCCCCCTCCTTTATTTGACAGATACCAGAAAAAGCCAAGACCACTCCACTCCTTAATTTGGCCAACATTTTCTTTTATCTTGAGACATCTCTGAAAAAAGGGGTTCTTTCTTTTTCCTGCTTCTCTGTGCCAGGGATTTGTATTCATTTTGAAGTTACTGGCTGCCTACCATATGCCAGGCAATGTGTTCGTTAGCTCATTATTATTTAGTAAATAGCCCTAGAGGGCAATACTGTATTTTTAAAGGACTTTCATGGGTTATCTCATATATTGCCCTATCTTTCCTTGTTGATGGAACTGGCGGTCACTACTTAATATGTAGAGGAACTGAGGCCCAAAGAAATTCAGTGACTTGACCAAAGACCACGGGGCAGTGATGAAACTAGTACCCAAACCTAGGTTTCCTGACTTTCCTCTTCCTGTTAAATGGGTACTGGGAGAAAAATGAAGTTACCAAGATGCTGGTGTGTGGGCTCTGAGGCAGATCTGGCTTAGGGGTGATCAGCAGAGCCTTCCCCAGCTAGGGCATCCTCTGGGCATTGCAGTAGACAGGATGGAATTTTTACGTGTCAGTGCATCAGGGAGAGATACCAGGTAGTAGGAAGTTTAAGCCTCACCTGGAGCTTGTCTGTAAAGCCACTTGGTCCAACAGACCAGGGCTCTGGAGGCAGACAGTTCTATTCCTGCCAGCACTTACAGTGTGTCTGCAAATCCCTCAGCCATTCTGAATCTCACTTTTCTCTCTGTGCAATGGAGATCATAATATGTACCTCGTACTTAGGGTTATTCTCCTGAGGCTCAAATAAGGCCTGAGGCTTTGTAAACTGGAAGAAATGTGTATTAATATTAACTTCTCTTCCACGGAGTCGCCCTACACATCGGTACCCTCCATGAAACTTTTCCCCAACGGTTGACCTGCCCAGACCACTATCTGTACCACCTAGGGAGTGTGAATTCCAGTTGCCAGTCCTGGGTAACGCGCCCTCCCAGCTCACGTTCTTGTTTTTGTTTTGGCTTTGAGGGGGAGAGGATCCTGATCTAGGTTATCGCCGGTCTTCATAAACCTCCCTGTCTCTCTATCATCCGCTCCATCCGCCCCTGCCGTCTCTCTCGGCAGGTCGGCCCGGGCTGTCTTTTCTGGCTCCACCTCTCGCTCCGGCGGTCTGTGGGAGTCTCGGACTCCCTGCCCCTCCAGACGCCGTTCTCCGTTGGGGTTTAGGTCTGTCTTCTTCACCCTCAGTGAGTCAGAAACAAAGGAGGGGGGTGGAGGGAGCGCACTCTCTCCGGCTCGGCGATTCGCCCTTTATTCTGAACTCGCAACGTCAGCGGGCGGGTGGATGGAGCTGCTAGGGAGGCTGGGGGAGGGGGCGGGGGGCTCGGCGGAGACCCGAAGGCCACCCCTCGGCTCCAGCCCGGCCCTCACCCCTTCCACTGGCAGTTCCAGTTGTTTATTTGGGAGAAGGGGGAGGGGAGCGATGGGGAAGCGAGTTCCTTGGAGTGAAAGGCTTTGAAGAAGTGGGGAGCGAACGCGGGTCTCCCAGACTCCAGCTGCGGCGGGGCGGACGCGGGAAGGAGGGGACCGGGGACTGAGGAGGGCGCTGGGGACGGAACGGGAGGAGGAAAAAGCTGTAATCACCTAATCGTGTGGTTCTTATCTGGCTCGGGGGGCAGGGGCCTCAGGATGGAAATCATCAGTCTGCACCGCCTGAGAAGGTCGGCTGGGTCCGGAAATTCTGCGGGAAAGGGATTTTCAGGGAGATTTGGAAAAACCGCTACGTGGTGCTGAAAGGGGACCAGCTCTACATCTCCGAAAAAGAGGTAGGTGCCCTTTGCCGCTAACTATCCCTGTTTTCTCATAGTCCCCACTTTGTCTCTCCGCAGGGGTCTTATCTACTTCTCATCTCCCCCTTACCTCATTCCTCATTTTGTTCCAAAAGCTACTTCAGCGGTCTGGTTGGTCTCTACCCCCATCTTATCTGCAGAGAAAGGTCACCCTTTAATGAGGAGACTGGAGTTAGAATTAGAAGTTGGGTTTGCATCTTATTTAAAAATTTTTCTTTGGAAATACCTTTCTGACAACCATGATAACTCCCTCCCAAGAATGTCCCAAAAGTTTTAAGTGTCCCCTGCTGGCCCCCACCCTATCCTGGCCTCTAGCTGACCGTAGGATTATTTTTTCTTTGCTGTTGCTGCTGAAACACTGTTCAGCTTATTCTCCACTCCTTCCTGCCCTCCCCACCCCAACCCAGCTAGCCTCCCCTTTCCTGTCTCTCACAGGGACATATACAAGTCATATCAGTAGTGCAGCTGCCCTGAATCACAGAAAACACACATACAACCCAGGGTCAGTCTCGCATGGCCTCAGGGAGAGTATTTGTAAGTGGCAGTGATTTCTGTTGAAGCCAGTGTCCCTAACCAACATGTTCTCTGTTCCCCATCCCCACTCCACTGAAAAAAAAAGAAGCAGGGAACTCATTCTCCATTCCTTCCTGCCCAGCTGCCCCCCACCAGTTATAGCAGAAGGGAGAATGGAGTTACGAATCCCTGTGTGTCTGTGTCTTTGGGGCTATAGTTAAAATGAAAACCACAGTCCACATTGGGTCAGAACCTGAGCCCACATATTGAATCCAGATTACTCTCTCTGTTATCTCTAATTCATGGGATAAATGACACATAGTAATATTGAGAAACTGAAATTGCCCTTCCGTAGGTTAGAAGTCATTCCAGTCCCTACCTCTGCGACTGTGTCAGCATTGCCTAGGAGACTGTCCTGAGTTCCCCTGGTAGGATGACCCTCCACCCGCCCCCTCACCCAGGGCTAACGGCGAAGTCCTCCCTGAGTTCTAACCTCTTCTGCTTTCTGCATAGACTATATTTAGGTAAATAAATCCTTTTATGGTATTGAAATAGACACATGCGCAGTCCTAGAGAAAGTATTCATCTGAACAGGACATCTACTGAGGCAGCTAAGAAAGAACTAAGCTGTGCCAGGGCCAAAGAGATCCCTCATAAGGGTATTTAAACCTTGCTGTTTACACTGAGAACTTGGTGATGGAGTGAGGTGAGAAAACACTTTGACAGGAGAATTTATTTTTAATGGTCACCTCTACCCAACCCCAAATCCTACCCAAGGTTTTTCTC
>NW_020175391.1:369439-449405 GCF_003031525.2 Neophocaena asiaeorientalis asiaeorientalis | reverse complement strand
GCGGGGGGGGGGGGGGGGGGGTTGGCTTTTTTTTTTTCTTAGGCAAGTGTCAAAGTGTATCTCCTGTCTTCCCTGAACTCCATAATGGCAGAATACTCTAGTAGCAATCAGGGAGAACTTCCCACACGTCAGTGGGGAAAACATGTGATCAGGGAAAGGGTAGAAGGAACAAGACATCTTTTTCTTGTTTGTATTTGTTCAAAGAACAGAGTCAGGGGGCAAAAGAGCGTAGTTGACCCTTGTTTGTGGAGGAAGGGGTACTGAGACAGGGGAAAGGATGGAATGACCGCAGCTTAGGATGTCTGCTATCCTGTGAGTCAGGAGCATCTGACCGATCATGGGGCCAACTGCCTACTGCTGAGAAAGGCATAGGAAAATAGGGAACAAGCCTATTGGTAGTACTCTTCTTTGGGGCCAGTTTCCACGCTACAAAGGCCTAGGTTAAAGGTGAAACTGATCAAGGACTATAGGCCTTATTCTGTCCACTTCCCAAAAGCTCCAGAGCCAACAGAGTCAAGATTTTTTAAAATATAGTATGATGTTTGTAATTTACATGGGCTTTTTAAATTTTATTTATTTATTTATTTTGGCTGCACTGGGTCTTGGTTGCGGCACGCAGGATCTTTGTTGTGTCCTGTGGGATCTTTAGTTGTGGCATGCAGACTCTTAGTTGCAGCATGCACACGGGATCTAGTTCCCTGACCAGGCATTGAACCCCAGTGCCTGCATTGGGAAGCTAGGAGTCTTACCCTCTGGACCACCAGGGAAGTCCCAGTAATTTATATGTTAATGCAGGAAATCCCTAACCCTCTCCCCTAGGATTTGCACCAGTATTTTTTTTGCAACTGCCCCCACCAAAGAAATCCTTCTGTATTTGTTGTTAATAATCATTTTCTTCATTCTTAGTCAAAGGGCACCTTATGATCATGGAGCTGATGTATAGGAACAGAAACTAGACCTTAGGGAGACCTCATGGTAGAGGAAATTGAGTTCAAGGCATCTTTTTTTTGGCAAGCATGGGAAAAATTCCTTTCTGTGGGCTAAGGAGAAAGAATCAGGGGAAAGGGTTGACTTTTGTGGGTGGTAATTACAAATGAGACTGTGGGAATTAGATGGGCAAAAACAATACAGTGGAGAACTAGGGTCTTGGAGTTGTCCATCTTCCCTGGGCACTGGAGTATGCTTGTTTCACTGCTTTACCCCATCTGCTACCCCTGCCTTATGAGGGGCTAACCTCTGTCAATGTCTTCTGCTCCCCAGAGCTCCTTATCAGTCATGTCCAAGCCAGAATATCTCCCTTTCCCTTCCCTTCCCCTCTGTTCCCCTCCCCTTCCGTTCCCCTCTCCTCCCCTCCCCTAAGGAAAACAGAACAAGTAACTCTTTTCCCCTGGCTACATACACACACCCAGCACTTTCCTCTCCAAGATTTCTGGCCTCTGCTGATAGTCTCAGCTCTGAGGAAGGAGGGGAAGAGGAGTGATGCATCACCCAGCATCCCTGCTTCCATGTTTCTGGGAATTGTTCTGGGACACCCCTTGCCAGCATCTTGTCCACTTTCACCTACAAGCCTTCAAGGCTTCTGGTCACTTCCTAGTCCAAAACCCAGGAGCCCAGGATAGGGGAGAGCCCTGGAGGAAAAAGGTGGGTGTATGAGCAGCCATTCACCTGAATGAGTCTGTGTCAGCCCCCTGGGTCCAGCGCCAAGTCAGAAGGATAGGCAGATGCAAGAGCAGAGATCGGCTGGGGGATGGAAGAGAGAACCAGGCGGATAAATGAAGTCACCTCCAGGCACACAATTCCTATTTCAGACCTTGAGACGTGGGGACTCTTTTGTGAAATACTTCCAGTCAGAGAGGGTAGATGTCTTCCAAGGAACATATGAGGCTACTTTTGACTGTTTAGTTTTAACAAGACAAGTGCTGGTGGTTTTCATCTCTCATCCCAGGAAAACCTGAACAGCTCATTCCACAGGGTCTTCCAATCCCAGGCGCAAGTAGCAGAGGGTGAAAGGGTTTTCTAATCACAGGCTGCTCCGTCCAGGCCAGTGATGAAGACTTCTTTCCTCTTGCAAGCCAAATCACAGCTTCAGAGGATTGGGGCTATAGGAGTACCTTAGGGGAGAGGAGAAAAAACCCTGAGAAGTTTAAAACGGACCTTGGCAGAAATGTTAGTAGAATTTGCTTTGTGGCACTCATAAAAGGCTGGTTGGGGTTGGAGGATGTAGACGGAACTGTGGTCTCTGATTAGACATTCAACAAGAGAGTTAAGAGCCAAATGATGGATAGAAATGCTGAGAGTGGAACCGGGTGCAAGATGGATTCTACAAGCAGGAAGGGCTCAGTTTAGACACAAGGAAGAACTTCCTGGCAGTAAGGGCTCAAACTGGAATCATGGAAACAGGTAGCAGAACACTTTTTTCCAAGTAGTCCTCCAGGGAGAGTATAAATGCATCTTTGCCTAGAGAGCAGTGGATGATTAAGTGGCTTCTCAAGCCCACAGGAGCTGGGTTGGGTTGTCACGGTACCTTGGGAGGAAGAAGGAGGGGTAGGAACTACAGGTGTGTTTTTCACCCTGTCTGAACAAACTCAACAAACTGAACACAGGGGCTGCTGTTCCTATGGTGGTGAAGCTTCTGAGAAGGAGACAGATCAGTCTCTTCATAATAGTATATATTTAAGGAAGGAGCCAGGGGATAATGGGATGGATAAGAAGGCAACAGCATAAACATAGGACAGGGGAGGGCGGAGGCAGCCCTTCGTTCCCTCCAGACATCCCCTGATATTGACCCTGCCTTTACCTCCTCCCTCTGGACAATCAAGGGCCATCTGGGTCTTGCTTACTTCAGGATGATAGGATTAAACTGTTAGCCCTGTAACCATGTCCTTTGAAGGACAAAGTGGGAGTCACAGTGAAGAGAGACCTACTGGGGCTCTGGAAATGGTAGCTTGGCTGAGGGGAGTGGGGACAAGGGGTTTAAATGGAAACCCACCTGAGGAATCAGGACATGGGGGGCTGCCCCCGACTGTCGGGCCTCTGTGGGCCTTGGGTAGGACAGCCTTTCCGTAACCTGTCATCCCTCCCCTCTCAGGCTTCTTCTGGTTCCCAAGACTGGTCAGTAACTAACAATTTGGGAGAAGGGACTAAGTAATTTTATCCTCAGCACCTCACCTCCAACCCTCCCCTAGGTAAAAGATGAGAAAAATGTTCAAGAGGTGTTTGACCTGAGTGACTATGAGAAGTGTGAAGAGCTCCGGAAATCCAAGAGCAGGAGCAAGAAGAATCATAGCAAGTTCACTCTTGCCCACTCCAAACAGCCTGGGAACACGGTACGCTCCGCCTGCCGCCTGGGCCACCAGAACATCGACCAGGTCAGGGGTGTGGGGAGCAGAGGAGAGCACCTGCCCCTTCAGGATCTCTCTCTCTCAGCTCTCTTGGCTCAGAGGCCCTGAATTATTGCTCTCCTGCCAGCTTTTATTATTTAACCTGAGAATATCATGGCCATTTCCTTCCTTCCAGGCAAGCCAGCCTTTAAACTGTCCAGCCACAAAGATCATATCTCTCTCCCTCTCTCTGTCTCTCTCTGTCTAACACACACACACACACACAAATACACAAACACACCCCTCTTGGGAGACAGCCACTTTTCCCTGTACTGTGATAGGCGGTTGAAATTCTGAATCTAATTTCTATTGTCTGAGGAAACCCAGGGAAGCCATTCCTGTCACATTCTATTTCTTCGAACATTTAAAGATCTTTATTTTAGTATCTGTCCTTTCCCAAACCTCCTCTAATTATCTCCAGTGCCGTATTAATATCTGGTACCCATCTAAGCTCCTCATTGGTCATTTCTAAAACAGCCTCCAAGCAATGGCATTTTGCAGGAATAGAGGCTGATTTCCTTAAGTTACGGATGACTCCAGAAGTAGAATCTCTCTCCTTCCAAGAGCTGGGTCTAAGAGAATGAGATTATAATTTCTTACTTCTTCACTGTCAAGGTGAGGCCAAATGTAAAACCCTGACTGAAACAAGAATCTTCTCCTCACAGGCACCCAACTTGATCTTCCTGGCAGTGAGTCCGGAAGAGAAGGAATCATGGATCAACGCCCTCAACTCCGCCATCACTCGCGCCAAGAACCGCATCTTGGATGAGGTCAGGAGGTTTATTGTGGGGAAGGGGACGCTGAGGCAGAGGGAGCAGAATGACTCACTGAAGAGGGAAGAGGATGCTGTGGGCCCCATTTACTAGCTCCCTACCAGCTCTGCTTCTTTATTTCCCTTTTGAAACTCTATTCTCCTTCTAACTTCTAAGTCTTTTCTGCCACCTCCTATTTCCCCACTTTCTGATGCATGGGCCAGCCCTGGGCCAGCTTAAGGAGCCCCTTCATGTCCAATACATCCCTTGCCCTTGGATTTGCCCAGAAACGGTTCATGAGGTGGGATTATTTCCCAGTCCAGGCATGTTCAGGCCTCAGGGGAAGCTGGGTTGGGACAGAGTCTCCAAATAACACCCATGACTCACAGTGCATCTCTTCAGGTCACCGTTGAGGAGGACAGCTATCTCGCACACCCAACTCGAGACAGGGCAAAAATCCAGCACTCCCGCCGCCCCCCAACTCGGGGACACCTAATGGCTGTGGTATGTAAGACTATAAGAAAGTAAAAATTGGGCTTCCCTGGTGGTGCAGTGGTTGAGAGTCCACCTGCCGATGCAGGGGACACGGGTTCATGCCCTGGTCCGGGAGGATCCCACATGCCGCGGAGCGGCTGGGCCCGTGAGCCATGGCCGCTGAGCCTGCGCGTCCGGAGCCTGTGCTCTGCAACAAGAGAGGCCACAGCAGTGAGAGGCCCGTGTACCGCAAAAAAAAAAGAAAGAAAGTAAAAATTGCTGAAGGGCCAACTCCATGTCAGTTCATCTCAGACAGGACTGTATCTCAGACAGCCCACCAGAGGCATTTGTGTACCAAGGTCAAAGGCTAGGGAAGTCCCTCCACCCTGTTCCCTTTCTTGATTCCTCCAAACCAAAAATATTTAGTCAGCACCTACTGTGAATTTGAAAGTCCTGCCCTCAATAAATGTATCATCCTTTGGGGAAAATGAGATATACCCACAAGGGAAGTGAAAAGTAGAAGAGGTGAATACAGTACAAGGCAACACAAGCTACTGTCTGGTGGCTAGCTATCCTGACGGATAACAGCATTATGTATCACAGGCACTTAGAGGAGCAAGGATTTTCTTTCATTTGCCTGAGCGCTAAGTGTCTAGGGAAAGAGGCACTCAGGTATAGTAGAAAGAGCATGGGGGCCTCCCTGGTGGCGCAGTGGTTAAGAATCCGCCAGCCAATGCAGAAGACATGGGTCCGAGCCCTGGTCTGGGAAGATCCCACATGCTGCGGAGCAGCTACGCCCATGCGCCACAACTACTGAGCCTGCGCTCTAGAGCCCGCGAGCTACAACTACTGAGCCGCATGCCACAACTACTGAAGCCTGTGCACCTAGAGCCCATGCTTCCAACAAGAGAAGCCACCACAGTAGAAACCTGTGCACCACAATGAAGAGCAGGCTCCGCTCGCCGCAACTAGAGAAAGCCCGCACACAGCAACAAAGACCCAACACAGCCAAAAACAAAATAAATAAAATAAATTAATTTTTAAAAAAAAGAAAGAAAGAACATGGGCTTTGGAATCAGACAGAACTGGACTGGAACCTAGCTTTGCAGTGTACTCTGAAGCTGCCCGCCTCCAACTGTAAAGTGGGGCAGTAATCATGCCCACTTGAACGGTTGCTGTGAGGAATGATTGAAACAACATATGTATCAATACATATAAGGTGCTGAATACCATTATCACTTTTTTTTTAATTACAGTATTCTGGAAATAGAACAAGTTTTATTTTAAGGCAAGAAGTTCTGAGGTCCAAATAGCAGAGGGGGTTGAGGTGTGTGGCTCAGAGGATACAGATGGAAAAGGACAGTTACCCTGCCATGCCAGGCATCCTGCATGTGTCAAACCCAACTGATGCTTAGAGTCCACAATACAGAGGAAAAAGACACTCTTCAGGAAGCTCGTAGTAAAGTGGAAAATATGGGAAACATGCAGGAGAAATTATTTTTTTAATAAATTGGTATTTTTTTTAAATATTTATTTGCTAACTTACTTTGGCTGTGCTGGGTCTTAGTTACGGCACACAGGGTCTTTAGTTGCGGCATGCTGCCTCTTAGTTGCGGCATGCTGCCTCGTAGTTGCAGCATGCATGCAGGATCTAGTTCCCTGACCAGGGATCGAACCCAGACCCCCTGCATTGGGAGCGCGGAATCTTACCCACTGGACCACCACGGAAGTCCCCCAGGAGAAATTACTTTAAATCACAGAAAAATAAAAGAAAGAAGTTTAAGTCACTATCAAAGGAATAAGAAATAGGAAACAAAGTCAGAGGGCTGTGTCAGGAGTGGGGGCTTCTCATTCAGGGAAGGCACGTTGAGGAGGGAAATGACCACAGCTTGCTTCTCTTTCAGGCAGTCAGTCCTGAAATGCTCACTGACAACAATCTACCCCCTTCATTCCCTCCTTCTCCCTCTGCAGGCTTCAACCTCTACCTCGGATGGCATGCTGACCTTGGACCTGATCCAGGAGGAAGACCCTTCCCCTGAGGAACCAACCTCCTGTGCTGAGAGCTTTCGAGTCGACCTGGACAAGTCTGTGGCCCAGCTGGCAGGCAGCCGGCGGAGAGCAGACTCAGACCGCATCCAGCCCTCCTCGGACCGGGCAAGCGGCCTTCCCCGACTTTGGGAAAAGCCAGACAGAGGGGCCACCTACACCCCCCAGGCACCCAAGAAGTTGAGCCCCGCAGAAAAAGGCCGCTGTGCCTCCCTGGAGGAGATCCTGTCTCAGCGGGACACTGCCGCAGCCCGCACCCTCCAACTGCAGGCCCAGGACCCCCCGACCCCCATCCCACCCCACCCGGGGCAGCTGTCCCGGATCCAGGACCTGGTAGCAAGGAAACTGGAGAAGACTCAGGAGCTGCTGGCAGAGGTTCAGGGACTGGGAGACGGGAAGCGAAAGGCCAAGGACCCCCCTCGGTCTCCTCCCGATTCTGAGTCAGAACAGCTGCTGCTGGAGACAGAGCGGCTGCTGGGAGAGGCGTCATCAAATTGGAGCCAGGCGAAGAGGGTGCTCCAGGAAGTCAGGGAGCTGAGGGACCTGTACAGACAGATGGACCTGCAGACCCCCGACTCCCACCTCAGACAGCCCAGCCAGCATAGCCAGTACCGGAAGAGCCTGATGTAGAGGAAGGTGACAGAGTCTGGAACGTGTGGGGTGGACAGACTCTTATCTCCAGGTGTTGCAGGATACAGCTTTTTTATTTACCTCAGTCAAAAAAGAAAACAAAAACACGATCAAATTCGTTGCTCTTGCTGCTGCCCGACCCTCCTACAGCCCTTATTTCCCAAACTCCTTTCCCCCCATCTATCTCTCTGAGACCTAAATTGCCTCAGATCTGGGGAGGAGGTGACCCCTACAGCAGTATTAAGAAGCTTTCACCTGGATGAAGAGGGAGAGGGTGACGAAGGCACAGTCTGACCGTGTTACACACACCACCCCTCTGAGGTGTGGTGAGGAATACCCTGCTGCCCCCAAAGATGCATCTGGGCTCCTACGTTTAGAGGGGGAGGTGTGGGGCGTCTCTTGTGTCCCATTCCAAGTTTTCAATCTGAGGGTGAAATTTCAGCCACTCAGCCCTAGCTCAAGAGATGTGGGAGCCAGTGCCACCTGTCCACGCACACAGAAGTGAAATTTATCCCAGCCCCGAGGAGGGTTTGTGCGATTAAAACACCCCCAGCCCCGCCGCCGGGCACTGGCTTCTCACGCCTAGCAGCCTCTGATTGCAATCACGCTGCCTGGCTTTCTTGTATGAGGTGTTTCTTCCCTTCCTCTCTCACACCCTTCCCAACACTGATTCAGAGATACAGCCCTGGACAGATGGGATGGATCTGGTCATTTGGCTAGGGTCACCTAGCACAGGGGAACCGGGGACAGTCAACCCCACAGAAGAACCAAACTAAAACGGAAACTGATTTGTGATGCAAGCTGGGTAGTATGAAGGGGAAAGCCAAATATATGCCCAGGTTCCTCTTTCGGCCAAGCTAGGGTTTCCTGTAGCCTCTCCCTCTCCTTCCTCGAACCTTACTTCCAACACTAATCAAGCCCCAGCTTTAGAAAAACATCTTTATGCTCACACCACCACCCTCCTGACCACCTCTGCAGCTGCCAGACTCCCCGACATTCTTGTCTGTGGTAGAGACTACACAGCTCATTTTGATTGCTTCTTCCCTCTGAAGTTTCTAAGATCAGGTTTAATAACAGTGATAGTGTCCAGAGAAGAAGAAGGCAACATATGAATGATTTTTGGAAAGAAGGGGACAGTCCCGTGAATCAAGTAATGAAGGGTTAAAAAAAACACTTTGAAGTACAGTTGACCCTTGAAAAGTGCGAGGGTTAATCCACCTGTAAATTAACAGTCAGCCCTCCATATCCATGGTTCCTCTGCACCTGAGGGCTCAACCAACCGCAGGCTGTGTAGTACTGTAGGGTTTATTGAAAAATATCTGCATGTAAGTGGATCTGCGCAGTTCAAACTTAACGTTGTTCAAGGGTCAACTGTAGACCCCTTGCTTCCTGATCCCCTTCCCTAGGTCCCCTCTCGCCTCCAAGAGCCAAAACCTAGAGTTCACCTAAGGGTGAGAGGGGAGAAGAGGAGAAAATGGGGACAAACTGTGTGTACGTCCTGGCCACGAAGCTGCCCTCGTGTGACATTCAGGAAGGTGGGGTAGGAGGGAAACAAGGAAAATCCTTTGGGCAAAACACAGACCCTCAATTGCCACTCTTCTGCTCTGACATTACTCCATAACCCCGTAAGCAAGATGGGGGAATCTGTCCAAGTTGAACATCTGTAGGGAAGAGAGATTCTCATGCTCTTTCGGTCCCCACCACTCACAGTCATGCCGATTTCCCCTAGATTTATCCTGTAGTTAACTAAATCACATGTATCCTTGAGTGAGGAGAGTACACCAGAGTGCCACCTACATGTCATTCCCAGAGTCTCCTGGGGTAGGAGGGGAGGGAGCCTGGGTCTCCAGACTTCCTATCCTCCAAACAAGTTTTGCTCACCTAAACTCTAAGCATGGTCGGCAGAGCTACCCGTTGTCACAAATACTGAAAGTCTAGGTTAAAATATTTACTTTTATATGTAAGTCTGCATTTTTGTATTAATTTATTTTACCAGCATTTTCCTTTTTCTCTCTTTCTTCTCCTTGTCGCTCCCACATAATGAAGAAAAAGACAAAAGCAAGAATGACATGTATATCCCAACATGCCAATTATCTGTGGCTCCCAGGGGAGCTAGAGGATGGAGGGAGACAGCGGAGAGGAGAAAGGTGAGGGGAAGCAGAAAAGAAAGATCAGGGACCCCGGGAGACTAAGAGTTGGGCACTGGGCTCCTGCAGTCTTAAGGCACCAAAACCAGGCCACAAGGTGGTAAGATGAGGCCAGCTTTGGAATCAGACAGATCTGGGTTCAAATTCTGACTTTTTAGTTATGAGACCCTGGGCAAGGCACAAGCTTTCCAAGTGTCAGTTTTCTCATCTGCAAAGTGGAAGTGTAAAGACAATGTATGGAAAATGCCTGCCAGCTGGTAAGTAGCTGCTGTGGCAGCTTTAGTTTGACTCAGTGGGCTATTAACAGTAGCTCAGGCGGTAGGAGTACGGTTAGAATGAGGCTTAGGGGATGGGGTTACTGTCACTGTGTTCTGGTACACGAGCTGATCCAGTCCATGGACTGTGCCCATAGGCCTTTCTTCAAGGAGAGAGAATACCAGGTACTGGGCTAAAGGCCAGAGATAGGAAGAAGGGGGAAAGCTTGATCTTCTGTCTTCAAGAATTTCAGAGCTTAGCACAAAGCCAGGCTCCCCGCTAGAAAAACAGCTTAGAGCGTACGCCGGTGGTGGGCTGCCAGCGTGATCTCTGTTAAGGAAGCATGAGCACCGGCACTGTGGCTGGAGGATAATGATGCTGGAACTCTAGCTTTTCCCTCCTCCCAGATCTGTCTTCCCTCACTGCATCACTCCAGTTTCTTTACCTGAAATATTTCCCTTACTTCCTCCCAGTCACGTGTTCTGGGGCAAATGGGTGGACTGAGTAGGGGTGCGGGGCAACCTGCTTACTACACAGTTGCCGATAGACGTATTTCAGGATGTGTATTTTTCTTTCTTCTTTCCTCTCTTCCAACATCTTTGCTATATTCTTTTCTTACACAAATGAACTGGAAAAGGGAGAATCTTTTGGGAGGCCCCAGGCAAGGGAGATGAGGAAAGCCAGTACACACAGAGTTGAAATGGGGCGAGGGGTAGAGACAGGTAAAGAACTAAGTGCCATTTCCTATTTCAATGACATTTTCCTCAACTTTTCCTGTTCTTCCCCCATTAACTTGTAGAGGTTTGGGGAACAGAGTGCAGTACAGTCCTGACTGGCCTCCATTAGGAAGAATATCTGAGGTGCTGACCTGGAAAGCTGATGAATTAATTTGCATGCTATTTCCACAGCATAACTGTAGGCTGTTTAGGGTGAAAAGAAAAGGGGAAAAAAAACAAGTTTTTCTAACTCCCGCTCCAGCCTTCACAAACCATGCCGTGCCGACCCTAGGGAAATAGCTTTGCCTCCTTCCTTGCCCTCTCCCAGACCCTCTGCCAACAGTAAGCTCTACCTCATTGCACACAAAAAGCAGCCCCGAAGAATCTCTCCCCTTTCTAAACCTTACAGGCAAGAGGACCCAGCCCCATTCTGCAACTCTCAAAGCTCAGCTACAGCCCCTCCCCTTGACACTCCCTCCCCTTGCTGGGTTCGTTCTTTTTTCTGCTTTCTTCCTACCTCCGAGTCTCCCAACAACAGCAGCCAATCCCCAGGCTGCTCTAGAGCCACACCATATATGGAGAGGTTGAAAAGAAACCCGAGTAAATGTGGGAGCGAACACACCACACACACACACACACACACACACACACACACACACACACACCCACACACACACACACATACACACACACACACTAACACACACACACGCTAACAGTTTTTGAGCGCCTCTCTGCACGTGACCCTGTGTCTATTTGTCTGTGTGTTTGACACAAGTCCCACCATTCCCTGCCCCTGGCTCACCCCACCCAAGAACGAGGAACCTGTTTGCTGTTCCCGGCCTTTATTCATGCCCCCTGAGACCATCAATCCAACCAGTTGCCTCTGACCTAGATTCTCTGCACTAATTACAATCCTAACGAGATCTAACAAACATACAACTTAGCACAGCTGAGACCCTCGAGGTCAATTAGTACAGCCCAGCTCAGCTCAGGAAATGGGAGATGGAGCCAGAAACTCTTGTACTTGCCTCACCCCGGCTCAGGCCCCAACCCCAGCCTGGGCTTGAAAGCAGGCTTGAGGAGAATGCAAAAATTAGCAAAACCAGCTTAAAAATAAGATCTTGGAGAGTTAACGAGCATGGAGAGAACTGCGTTAAGGTTGGGGAGAATTGGAGAATACAGATTCCCTGCTTTTCCTAAGTTATCAGGAGGGAGAGGCTGATGCAGCTACAGAAAGGAAGGACATAGGCAGTTTTCATTTTCGTAAAGACAATACGGAGAAGAGTAACTTAGAGAAGAGCAGGTAACATAGAACTCTTGATCTGCATCACAGCCTCCGACTTATTCCCTCCTCCTCTTTGCTTTCTCCTTTGGACAAGTTGGATTTATCTCCCCTGTCTTTCCTGCTGGTTTGGAATAGCTCTGAAATCACCTCTTTCTTTCAAAAATACTAGACTCAACCTCATTCTTGCTTTTCCTCTTCCATATAGTAAAACCATGACAGCAAACAGCCCCTTCCTCCTAAGAAACACAGAAAAATCTAAAATAAGGGTAACCAGTTTGGGGTTGACAAAGTGTTGTCGGACATTTGGGGATGATGCCTAAACTGTCTTCTAGATGAAGAATGAGAGAAAACGGCCACAAGTGGTAACAATGGGAATGCAGTTGCTTTTGCAAATTTGTCCTACCTGGCAGCAAATGCAGCGCAACAAAAAGAAGATTGAGCAGGGCAATGTGGCTCGTTCCCCGCTTTCCTGGGTTCCTTTCTTTAGGTGGCAAAACAAGGCAGTGGAATGGTTGCCTGTCCTGTATCCTCTGCGTGCAGACCAGTTGTCCTAACCTCATCCCTAATGCCTGTGGCTCTATCAAGGAGGGAGGTGGAAGGAGAGGGCTAGTGGAATCCTCTACACCCCAGTGGGGGAGTGGACTTGGAGCCGCTGCAAGAGCAGAATGTCCTTCATCCCCCAGCCTTTATCCAGCCTCGTTCAGAGCGCTGCACCCTGCTGGCACCCTGACTCCTCCACAGTCCACTGCCGCAGCAACCAGGAACCTGCAGGGCAGGATGATTCACATAGCATCATGTCTGTATGTTGATGATTCCCAATTTCCTTCCCTGGCCTAACCCGGCTCTGGGATCAAGGCGCTTACAGCTAAGTACCTATTTGGCATCTTTACTTGGGTGTCTAACGGGCATCTTTTTTTTTTTTTTCTTGTGATGAGAACTCTTAGGATCTATTAACTTCTTTTAATACAATTTTAAAGGTTATACTCCATTCACAGTTATAACAAAATATTGGCTATATTTCCCATGTTGTACAATACATCCTTGAGCTGTCTTACACCCAATAGTTTGTACCTCCCACTCCCCCACTCCTATATCCCCCCCTCCACTGGTAACCACTACTTTGTTCTCTATATCTGTGAGTCTGCTGCTTTTTTTGTTATATTCTCTAGTTTGTTATATTTTTTCAGATTCCACATATAAGTGATATCATACAGTATTTATCTTTCTCTGTCTGACTTATTTCACTTAGCATAATGCCTTCCAAGTCCATCCATGTTGCTGCAAATGGCAAAATTTTATTCTTTTTTATGGCTGAATAGTATTCCATTTTAACAGGCACCTTAAATTTAAGTGTGGTAGATCCTTAAATAATGGCCCTCAATGAATCAACCTCCATCCATGCTCTTGTATTGTGAGTTTACTTCTCCTCCCACTCAAGAGGCATTGCTATTTCTCCAAGTGCTGTCTGAATCTGGGTTTGCCTTGTGACTTGCTTTGACCAGTAGAACGTGCAATTGTGTAGGTTCCAGAGTTTAGGCCCTAAGAGGTCTCACAGTGTCCTCTCTGGCCCTCTTAAAATTTAGCTGCAAGTAAGAAACCTGGCCGAGCATCTTTGGGATATGAGACCATGTGGAGAAAGAGGCATTGAAACCGCGCGAAACCATCCCAAACATCCGAGCCTCTGGGCAAACGCAAGCTAAATGCAGCACAACATGCAAGACCAAAGACCAACCATCCAGTCAGCCCACAGAATTGTGAGAAATTAATAAATCATTGTTGTCTTAAGCCACTAAGTCTGAGGGTGGTTTGTTATTCAGCAGTAGAAACTGAAACGCTAAAGTAGGAAACTGCAATACTTAAAACCCAAAACACAGGACATTGGCATTGGGACCAGGCAGTAAACAGAGGCTAGAAGGGCAGCCAAGAGACTATTAGTAGAGGCTGGATGATCGGGGAGGAAATTACCATTGGATGCTGGAGAAAGGGTTACCTTGTGTTAAATACTGGTGGAATAATTTATGAAACTGTCACCTATGGTACTTTGGAAGATAGAAAATGTACCTAATGAGCTTATTGGAGGTAGCTAAGGAGATTTCCAGGCAGAATGTTGAAAGTACCAGTAAGCTTTTCTTAGCTGTAAATGATAAGGTATTTTTGCAAGAGGAAGGAACCAAAGAAGGAACCATTCAGTTTGCAAGCAAAATTTATTGGAAAAATACTAGAGAGACAGGAACAGTCTCCAGCCAGAAAAACTTTCACCAGTGGTAATTCAGGAGAATGATCTGATGGAGGAGACCCTCCTGCCAGTGAAATGATTCAGGTATTTGAAAAGTATAGGGAAATGACTCATACAAGGACATGAAAATTGGCTGATGGTTACTAAACTGCTTTGGTATCTTATGGGGAGACAAGGAAAAGCAATTACCAACCAATTGAAATTAAGTGTGAAAGCCTGAGGCTTCTTTGGTAGCTTAAAAGAGGTTCTTCTCTTTGCTGTTAAGAGAGCAGTAAAGAATGAAGACCCAACTCAGAAACTAGTAGAGATGCAGAACTTCAAAGACAAACTTTCACCTGAGGCAGGAAACTAGAACCTTCGGACAGGGTAGATCTGTTGTGCCAGGGCCAGGGCCCTAGTTGAGAAAACCTGTACTGGAACCCTGACACATGGAGTGGGGACATCTGGTATCCTCGGATGGTAGATGTCCCTGAAGATTTTGGTTTCCCATACAAAAGTGATCCACCCCTCTCCGTTAAGAGCTAGCACCACCTATCCCCAGTAAAGGCCCCTCCCTAGAAGGTGGCAGAGGTCAGGATCTGACCCCATCTCCTTTTCTGCCTGCCGGGATGATAACTGGTGCTAAGTCACAGCACAATTCAGCTGAGAACATGTTGGACCTCAGAAGGAAGAAAAGGAATTAACACCCAGCATGTAACAGCAGGAGCAGGAGAGGATGCCATGGATTAGATTTTTTTTTTTTTTTTTTTTGCGGTGGGCAGGGGCCCTCACCACTGTGGCCTCTCCCATTGCGGAGCACGGGCTCCGGATGCGCAGGCTCAGCGGCCACGGCTCATGGGCCCAGCCGCTCTGCGGCATATGGGATCTTCCCAGACCGGGGCACGAACCCGTGTCCCCTGCATCGGCAGGCGGACTCTCAACCACTGCGCCACCAGGGAAGCCCCATGGATTAGATTTTGAGTGTGCTTGATCAAGGGTACCAGAATATAAAACTGGATGAGAAAGAGTTTATTAATTTAGGGGCACTCTCTTGGGATATAGGGTTTACATTTCAGCAAGGACACCAGAGTTGTTTCCAATGTGTTCTTAGAGTGCTCCTAGAAGCCTGGAAAAAGTGATGTCCCACACTGAGCAAAGTTGGAATGCTGGAATTGCCACATCAGACGGTGGAGGAAAGGATTAAAAAGCTTAGGGAGTGGACATAGTGGAATGGACCTATTATTTGAGGCCTGAAGACCCACCAAAGGATTATATTTCGTGGAAGGTTCAGAAGACAAACCATTCACCACAGCCACTAGAGGGGCACCAGCATCACTAAGTTCAGTGGTGGCTCATCTCTGCAGAGCAGGAGAGGCAATCACAGAGCTGGGATCATTGATAGCAATGGAGATAATCAAACCCCCCTCCCCATCTCCACCAGCTGAGGCCAAGTGGCAACAGTAGGAACCAGGGGTCACAATTATCTTAATGAACAGCAAGATTGAAGGGCCAACCAAGGGGGCTTAACCCACAGAGATCTGAGTTGGTTAATAGAACACGGTATCCCTAGGGACAAAATAGATGGGCATTGTTTAACATATAAAAAGAATGCAAGACTAGGTGAACAGGGAGCTGAACACTGTTGCCCCAATAAAAAAAAATCATGATCCCTTGATGCGGAGAAATTGGAACCCTTGTGCACTGTTGGTGGGAGTGTAAAATGGTGCAGCCACTATAGAAAACAATATGGTAGTTCCTCAAAAAAATAAAAATAGAATTACCATATGATCCAGCAATCCCACTCCTGGTATATATCCAAAAGAATGAAAGCAGGATCTTAAAGAGGTATTTGCACATCCATGTTCATAGCAGCATTACTAACAGTGGGCCAGAGGTGGAAGTAACTCAAGTGTTCACCAAAGGATGAATGGATAAACAAAATGTAGTATATACATACAATGGAATATTATTCAACCTTACAAAAGGAAGGAAATCCTGTCATATACTACACCATGGATGAACCTTGAGGACTGCTAAGAAAGCCAGTCACAAAAAGACAAATACTGTATGCTCCCGCTTATATGAAGTATCTAAAATAGTCAAAGTCATATAAACAGGAAGTAGAATGGTGGTTTCCAGGGGCTGCGGGGAGGGGGAAATGGGTTGTTTTTTAATGGATGCAGTTTCAATATTGCAAAATGAGACATTTCTGGAGCTGGGTTGTACAACATTGTGAGTGTGCTTATCACTACTCAGCTGTACCGTTAAAAATGGTTAAGATGATAAGTTTTATGTTTTTTTACCACAGCTAAATATATTTTTTAAAAAACACTTTATAGGGCTTCCCTGGTGGCGCAGTGGTTGAGAATCCGCCTGCCGATGCAGGGGACGCGGGTTCGTGCCGCGGTCCGGGAGGATCCCTAAAAAAAAAAAAAAAAAAAAAAACACTTTATAAAAAAGTCATAATCCCTTGTCCAGTTCAAAGACCTGAAACTGCTTTCAGACTTGAAATCTATTGAATGAAAAAGTGTCCAAGTCCCCAGGAGAAAGGAGCCTGCAATGTCACAGCAAGTATACAGTGTAATAACTCTACCAGTCCTTCTTGCAAAGGGACTCACAGCCATTTTACTTGGGTGACTGTAAACTAGGAGGTTGGGGGGAATATCCGGCAGGACACAGGCTCTGAAATGATACCGATATTCAGAGACCTAAAATGTCATTGTGGACCCCCATTAGAGTGATGGGACATGGGCCAGGTCAAAATGGAGTCCTGGCTGAAGTCAGCTTAAAGGGGGTCCACTGGGTCCATGGCCCCACCTAGTGGTCGTTGCCCCAGTCCCTGAACGTGTAGCTGGGATTGCTATATTTGGCAGTTGGCGAAGCCGCCACATTGGGTTATTGGTTTATGTGATAAGAGCTTTCACAGTGGAGAAGGACAAATGGAAACGTCCAAAACTGTGCACCTCTCCCCACTCCTCTGCTCCCCAGACAAGATGGTAAATAAAAAACAATACCCCATTTGGGAGGGAAGATAGAAATCAGTGCCACTCTTTAGGATCTTAAGGATGCAGGGATGGTGGTCGCTACCATACCTCTGTCTAATTCACCAGTCTGGGCCCTGAAGAAAACAGATAGATCCTGGAGAACGACTATAGACTGTTGCCAGTTCAACTCCACCCCGACTGCAGCCACCAGGCTGGATGTGGTCTCATTGCTAGAGCATATAAATATGACTTCAAGTACATGATATGTGGCCACTGATTTAGCAAATGCATTCCTCTTTATCCCCATCAGGAAAGAGGATCAGAAACAGCATTCACGTGGACTGAACAACATTCATTTAGTTTTCTCCCCAGGCTGTGGTAACTCTCCAAATCTATGTTGTGATATATTCAGAAAAGATCTAGACCATCTCGACATCCCGCAGAATATCACATCGATCCATTGCATCAATGACATTATGCTGTTTCAGGAGACTGAGCAAAAGGTGGCTAGCACCTTAAAGCCTTGGTAAGACACAAGCACTCAAGAGGGTGAGATATAAACTCTAGGAACATTCAGGGAACTGCCGCTTCAGTAAAGTCATTTGGGGCCCAGTGGTAGGGGTAAGCTAGGACACCCATCTAAAGAAAAGGCAAATTGCTGCATCTTGCATCCACAAAGAAGGAAACACAATCCCTGGTGGACCTCTTTGTTCTGGAGACAATATGCTCCAACCCCTAGGAATACTGCTGTAGCCCATATACTGGGAGACACACAAAGTTGCAGCTTTTTTTTTTTTTAGAAGAGCTTACACTTTTATTTATCCTCAACCTGATTCCAGTCTGACTCCAGAAAGTAACTATTCACTCATTGATGCAGCTAATATTTTTTGAGGACCTCCTATGTGCCAGGCACTGTTCTAGAAGCTTGGAATATAAGTTACACAAAAGAGACAGCTCCGAGCCTTCCTGGAGTTTGTAGTCTAGCAAAAAGAAGTATTTCCATGGCCACCTCCTTGGCCCCAACCACCATCTCTCACCTGAACCACCACAGGAACCCCTGCTTGTCTCCCTGCTTCCACTCTCACTCCCTTTCCATCCAGGTTCCACACAACAGCCAGAGTGACATTTTAAAAATACGTTGGGGACTTCCCTGGTGGTCCAGTAGTTAAGACTCCACGCTTCTAAAGCAGGGGGGCCGGGTTCGATCCCTGGTCAGGGAATTAGATCCCGCATGCCGCAACTGAAAAAAAAAAAAAAAAAGATCCCACATGCCGCAGCCAAAGATTCCACATGCCGCAACTAAGACCCGTCGCGGCCAGATAAATAAATAAATAAATATTTTAAAATACATATACATAATACATACATATATAAGTTATATCATGCATGTCACTCCCCAAGGCTGCAGATTTTTTTTTTTTTTTTTTTTTTTTTTTTTGGCGTGTGGGATCCTCCCAGACCGGGGCACGAACCCGTGTCCCCTACATTGGCAGGCGGACTCTCAACCACTGCGCCACCAGGGAAGCCCCAAGGCTGCAGCTTTGAGTGGGGCCTCAGGGATACTGAGCCTCATTAGCAAAAGGAGGTAGAACTGCTACTACGTGGGACAGGAATATGTGTGGAACTCAGGTATCCACTTGGGCACCTCTTGGCACTCTGTGGCCTAACTGTGACATGAATGACAAGCACAGCCCAGCCTGTGAAGGGTGAGGGTATCAGAGCTCAGACCTCCTCAAGAATAAGGGTGTGGGTTACACCACCCAGTAAGCCATCAAGACCAGCAGAGGTGACAGTGGACTGATATCCAGAAGAGAGGGAGAGTGGAATTTAGAGTAGATAACGGAGCAGGGAGACAATAAGTTACCAGCTGTAGCCCCAAGACCAACCACAGCAACAGCCAGTGGTTGTCCCACAGACCTCCCTTTTCGAAGTCCCTTAGGACCCTGGAGAGCTCCCCCTGCTTCTCCTCTTCCCCACTCAGCAGCTGGAATCCTTAGAGCACTTCACGTTACTTGCCTACTTAAAACCATCCAAGGGACTTCCCTGGTGATCCAGTGGTTAAGACTCTGAGCTGCCAATGCAGGGGGTGTGGGTTCGATCCCTAGTCAGGGAACTAGATCCTGTATGCGGCAACTAAGATCCCGCATGCGGCAATGAAGATCCCACGTGTTGCAACTAAGACCCGGCACAGCCAAATAAATTTAAAAATTTTACACACATACACACACACACACACACACACACACACACACATGCACACACACACATAAAGCCATCCAAGCTTCTCGTCACTCTCAAAATAAAAATCCAAACTTCTTCCCCTTCATCGTCTGACCCATGCACATCTCCCACTTTATGTTGCCCAGAAGCAGCCACACAGACTCGTTTCTGTTCTTCAAACACACCAACCTCTTTCCTACCTCAAGACCTTTGCCCTTCCTAGTCCTTCTGCCTAAAAAACCACTAGTTCTCTTCCTTAAAATCTTTTTTCAAATGTCAGCTCCTCTGAGAGCTTTTTACTGGCCACTCTGTCTCAAGAAGCACCCCTTCCAATGGAACTGCTCCCTATCATGTCCCTCTATTTGCTTCTTTCACAACAATTAGCACAGTCTCATTATTTGCCTCATTTACTGTGTTATTATCTCTCTCCCTGAGTAGAATATAAGCTCCATAGGGGCAGGGCCTTGACTTGTTCACTGTTATCTCCCTAGCACTCTGCACACAATATAAATGCAAAAATTGTTTGCATAATGAATGACTGAATAAAATGGTGCCTAACCCATGCACACATCTGCCAAATTCATCGCAACCATTTAGTTCCATTGTAATAATATTAATATATTTTGATGACCCATTACAGTTTTTGTTTGTTTTGTTTTGTTTTGCGGTACGCGGGCCTCTCACTGTTGTGGCCTCTCCCGTTGCGGAGCACAGGCTCCGGACGCGCGCAGGCTCAGCAGCCATGGCTCACGGGCCCAGCTGCTCTGCAGCACGTGGGATCTTCCGGGACTGGGGCACAAGCCTGTGTCCCCTGCATCGGCAGGCGGATTCTCAACCACTGCACCACCAGGGAAGCCCCCCATTACAGTTTTTAAATAGCATATTCTTGTTTGCTATTAATAGCTTTTACATACATTACTTATTTTGATCTTAAGAATTAACCCTGTGAGGAAAGTAGGGCAGAGATGACACCAAATTAAGGATTAAAAAAAAAAATTGAAGCTGAGAGAAGTAACCAAGCTAGAAAGTGCCAAAATCTAAATCTAAAATCAGGTATTGGGAAAACGCAGTGATGTCCAGTACCAACTACCAGGTTTAGGCCAAACTTCACAGGTTATGGGCCCAGTCCTCCACAAGGGTGCCCTCACTTCAGATACCAGTCACAAGAGCAGGAGTCCCACTATTCCATCAAGTTTGAGAATTTGCTAGAACTACTCACAGAACTCAGGAAAGCATTGTACTTACTATTAAAGTATTAGTACAAAAGGATACAAATCAGGACGAGCTGAAAGAAGAGACAGATGGGGTGAAATGTGGGCGAGACCCAAACATGAAGCTTCAGGTCATCTCTCATGGAGTCCTGGATAGCATTACCTCCTCCCAGTTACACCATGTGCCAACATTCAAGAGTGTTGCCAACCAGGGCTTCCCTGGTGGTGCAGTGGTTGAGAGTCCGCCTACCGATGCAGGGGACGCAGGTTCGTGCCCCGGTCTGGGAAGATCCCACATGTAAAAAAAAAAAAAAAAAAAAAAAAAAAAAAGAGTGTTGCCAAGCAGAGATGCTTACCCAAGTCTCTGGTGTTCAGAGTTTTTATTGAGGCTCAGTCACACACTGCCCACACCTCTGACCTGTAGTCTCCTGTTCCTCTGGAGGTCAGAACTGATACAGCATCTTTCAAAGCCACCATCATAAATCACATTGTTAGACTGGTCAGTGGCCAACCCCCCCAGGCAGACAGACACTCCTATCAGGTAGGACATTTTAGGGGGCCTAGATATTACCTCCCAGTAGCTGAGGGCAAAGGCCAGGCCTCTCTTTGGGTAAAGTTAATTCTTCATTATACAAGGGAGATTTACTCTTCCTTCTTTTTTTTTTTTTTAATTCTAAGTCTAGTGCTCTAAACACACTGCTCTGTTTAATCTTGAATCTCTAAGTCTGACCTATCTTTCCTCTTTTAGAGTCTGCTTCAGGTCACATGTTGCCCTGGAGAACTGAGAAGGATGATCAGACCTACAACCAATTATGGCCCCGAGAAAGCAAGAGGACAGAAGTAAGCAAAGTCTTTATTATCAAACAAGAAATATGCTGTTTATAAAGAAAATTATTACAAATTCTCTTTTTTTTTTTACATGATGTTGCTGAAATAAGATCTAGCAAATGTAGCTGTTAGTAAGGAAAAGACTAAAACAATGCTGGGCAGTGACATCAAAGTAACATAATACTGTAATCTAGTTGACATTCTCTGATGATATACTACTACCCTGCAGCCTGTAATTCCCTACAGATTAACATGCCAAGAAAATGCCAGTTACTTATTGGAATGTAAAATTCAGATGATTTTCACTGATGTCAGGGAGTGGGGGCTCGTTATGGGTATGTGTATGTGTGGCTTCTTTCTCCCACTCTTTACAAAAGTCAATAGTGATCATTAACTTTTGAGGAAAAGGTGTCATCACACTGTCATTAAAAACCACTTATCAAGTCTCCAAACTGCAAAGTATATTTTGTCTTTGATTGTAACCATTTGTTTATTTTCCGTTCTCCCAACTAGATGGTGAGCAGTTCACAAAGGTATTCAATAAATATTTTTAAGGGACTTCCCTGGTGGTGCGGTGGTTAAGAATCTGCCTGCTAATGCAGGAGACACGGGTTTGAGCCCTGGTCCGAGAAGACCCCATATGCCGCAGAGCAACTAAGCCCGTGTGCCACAACTACTGAGCCTGTGCTCTAGAGCCCGCGTGCCTAGAGCCCGTGCTCCGCAACAAGAGAAGCCACCGCAACGAGAAGCCCACACACCACAATAAAGAGTAGCCCCTGCTCGCCGCAACTAGAGAAAGCCCACATGCAGCAACGAAGACCCAATGCAGCCAAGAATAAAAATAAATTAAATAAATAATTTTTTTTAAAGGCATTGAAATTGTGGCCAGAAGGCCAGGTTCCCATTCTGGCTCTTCTCCTTATTGATTGTTTGACCCTGGGCAGGTCTCAATTCCTAAATCTATTTCTGCATCTGCAAAATGGAATTACTCACATTTGCTCTACTTACTTCATAGGGTTATTGTAAGAATCAAATGCATACGTGGATTTTAAGGTATTTTGCAAACTGTGAAATGTCTTACTAATACAACATTTTTTTCCAGTTAGAAATTATTTTTAAAGTGACATGGGGGGGACTTCCCTGGCGATCCAGTGGTTAATACTTCACCTTCCAATGTAGGAGGTGCTGGTTCGATCCCTGGTTGGGGAGCTGAGATCCCACATGCCTTGTGGCCAAAAAACCAAAACATAAAACAGAAGCAGTACTGTAACAAATTCAATAAAGACTTTAACAATGGTCCACATCAAAAAAATCGTTTTAAATAAATAAATAAAGTGACATGGGGACTTCCCTGGTGGCCCAGTGGTTAAAGACTTCGCACTCCCAATGCAGGGGGCCTGGGTTCGATCTCTGGTGGGGGAACCAGATCCCACATGCTGCAACTAAGAGCCTGCATGCTGCAACTAAGATCCCAGCGCAGCCAAATAAATAAACAAATATTTACAGTGACATGTATTTTACTAGGATGTAAAATATGATTGGGGAAACAGACTCAAGAATTCCAAGCCTAAGCAGATTGAGAGCAGGGAAGCTACCTCTCACCTCATCAGTCCTGTAGTAGTCTAGAGGGACCTCTTCCTGCTCTCTATCAATGTGTCTTCTGTGAGTCTCAGTTTCTTTATATCAATTTCTCTGAGCCTCAGTTATGCCATCTTTTACATGGGAATAAAACATGCCCTATTTACCCCAGATGGTTTGATGGGAGGCTCAAATTAGATCATTGTTGCTAAGGTCTCTTTGCCAGCCATAAAGTGCTATAGAAATGTAAAGAAATCTGGTAATATTTTCCTAAAGGTGATGAACTTTCAGGAATAGCTTCAATAAAGCATAAAAGCTGAGAGTATGGGAGGCTTACACTGGGAGGCACATCCCAGGAAAGAACAGAATATGCTTCACTGTCTTGGGTTGGATTACATATTGCTTTACAAACTCCATTCTGGCAAGGTCTTGGAAGAAAGTAAAATGAAACACAGGCCCTTTCACATCCATTGGCTTATTAAATCTTACCAACACTGTGCCAACCAGGAATTATTATACCCATTTTGCTGATGGGAGAACTGAAGTTTGGAGATATTGATACTTTCCCAAGATCATGCAACTGGTAAATGGTTGCCTCTGAAACTAACTCTTCCAACATCAGTGGGAGAGGACAAAGTGTGCTTAAACCAAAGGGAAGAACAAGTGGGTGGTAGCCTTACAAAATGGCCCATTTCTCATTCCTCCCAAGCTATCAGACCTACTCTCTGTCTTTTACAAATACTTCCTGTTTCTTACAATGGCTAGGGGGCCCAGATAAACAACTGTGACAGCAGGTAGATTTAGGATACAATACAGTGACTGACAGCCATGGGTGGACAAGAGGGCATTTCTACTGGAGGGGAATATGGTCAGTGTTCACAGCTGTGGCAGCCTCCTCCCCTGAAAGATCTTTAATTGGTGAAGAAGTGTCTATGCCAGCTTCAATCCATCCCTGTTAGACATGCCCAGTTCTTAAGTCACATAGACTCAAAGGTCTGCATAAACACTCACTACTCTCCCACCTCCACCCTCATAACTACATTCACCCTAAGGCTTAGGCAAGTCAAGAGCAGTTCCTCAGTCACAAAAATGCCAGGGTCCCTGTTTATATATAAACCTTTTTTCATGACCTAAAATTCTTCCTTTATTAATTCATATCTCTTATGTAAAAATCTAATTCAAATACCAAAAATTGGAAATAGCCCCAATGTCCATCAGTTTGGAGACCAATTTAAATAAATTATGATAACACATTCATTCAGTGGACTATTTTTTTTAAATGCATCATTCTTTTTTTTATAAATTTATTTTACTTTTTATTTATTTTTGGCTGCGTTGGGTCTTCCTTGCTGCGTGCGGGCTTTCTCTAGTTGCGGCGAGTGGGGGCTACTCTTTGTTGTGGCGTGCGAGCTTCTCTTTGCGGTGGCTTCTCTTGTTGCAGAGCACAGGCTCTAGGCTCACGGGCTTCAGTATTTGTGGCACGTGGGCTCAGTAGTTGTGGCACACAGGCTCAGTAGTTGTGGCACGTGGGCTCTAGAGCGCAGGCTCAGTAGTTGTGGCGCACGGGCTTAGTTGCTCCGTGGCATATGGGATCTTCCCGGACCAGGGCTCAAACCCATGTCCCCTGCACTGGCAGATGGATTCTTAACCACTGCGCAACCAGGGAAGTCCCCTTTCAATGGACTATTAAACAGTCGTTAAAAAGAATGAAGCAAATGTGGCAAGACTGCCACAGTATAATGTTAAGTGAATTAGTAAAGGGAAGAGCAGGGTGTATGGTATGCTCCCATTTTTATAAAAAGAAAAATATTAAATGTTTTAATAAAAAGAAATATTTTTAATGAAAATACTAAAAATTTAAGCTTACAGAAAACTTCTAGAAAGAATACACAAGAACTAGTAACAGTGGTTGACTCTGGTTAGGGAGACATACTTTTCATTGTACAGCTTTAGTACGGTTTGAATTTTGCCGCGGCATGTGTTACTCTTTCAATTAAAAAACAACTTTAAAAATGAACTCAGGGGCTTCCCTGGTGGCGCAGTGGTTGAGTAGTCCGCCTGCCGATGCAAGGAACACGGGTTCGTGCCCCGGTACGGGAAGATCCCACATGCCACGGAGCGGCTGGGCCCGTGAGCAATGGCCACTGAGCCTGCACATCCGGAGGCTGTGCTCCGCAACGGGAGAGGCCACAACAGTGAGAGGCCCGCGTACCGAAAACAAAACAAAAAAAAGAACTCAAAATTTTTTCCCTCAAAAGATTTCCTTGTCCATCCTACTTCTCAACTATCTCCTAAATCTGATCACCTCCCTCCCTCCCGCTGCCTCTGCCCCAGACTAACTGCTAGGGATTGACGGTGCTTTTCCCTTGGAGACAAAAAAGCAGAGAGGGAAGTTTTTTTGTTTTGGGGTTTTGTTTTTTTTTTTTTTTACACAATTATTTTAAAAGAATAGCACCTGGTTATCCACAATATTTCGTTAAATTGAAAGCTATTGGAAGGCACATCACAGTCACACCCACTTACAAGTCATATCTTGAATTACAGAACTGTTTGAAGGTCAATTTTTAGCTGTTTGCCTTGAGTGCCAAAATTGCTTTTGACAGTTCTGTCCCTGCAGGTTCAGGCCACCAACCCTTCTCTCTTCAACTAATGCAACATTCTTCTAATTAGTCTCACTGATTCTACTCTTTCTCATTCTCCCTCTCCTATAATCCAATCCAATACAGCAATCAGAGTGATCTAAAATTTAAATCTCATAGTCATAGCCCTATTGCCCTTGAGTTAAAGTCTACTTTCTTTAACACAGTTTACAAGGCCCTCCAGATCTGGATTCTTCAGCCTCAATCTCCCTCTCCCCACTCCCTTTGCTAGATGCCTCAGGGCCCCGCCCCCTGCTCTATACTCCAGCCATATTGCATGTGCACTAAATTTTCTGTTCCCTGAACCAGCAGTGCTCTCTCTGGCCTTAAACTCTTGTATCTGCTGCTTGCACTTTGGGGAGCACCCCACATACACACAACTTGACTGCAGAGCAGCAACCAAAATATATGTGCTGTCACAGGCTTTCCTCTCTGAGGCATACACTTCTCCTGTTGGAACAAGTATCCTTTCGATTAAAAGTAATAAATCTCCTCTTGTTTAAGGAGCAGATGGTTAAGTTTGTTGCTTTTGCTTTTAGCAATGCTCTTAAATGGGAAAGGAAACCTATAGGCATAGGCATAGAGTGAGAAGAGATCAAATATTAAGGCCAAGAACTAATTCCTAGCAGCCAGGCAGAAGTTCCAGGGGGGTCGCTCAAGTTCTTTACGTCAAGACCTCCACAAGAGCTCCACAAGGGCCCCTCTCGTCATAGACTCAAAGTTCTAGCAATGAACTCAAAGTTCATCCTCCAGTGTGTGATGGCCAAGTTTACTCAGAAATCTGTGAATCACTTGGACTCCACTTCCCCTCCCACCTCCAACCTCCCAACCCTCACCCAGCTTCCATTTTGATGTTTAATAAGGGAACTTTCTGTGGACACGTGCTCCAACAGAGATAACATTTAAAGGCTCGTACTTGAACTGAAGGATGCAAATATCTCCCAACAACACAGAACAGAGACCAGATTTTTCTGGTTCCTTGGTAATGTCCACACCATACCCATTCTTCAAAATCTGTCACACTTCCAGTTAACACCAGGTAACAATGAACTCTCCCCATGTGCAATGGCAATTGTTTATTCAATTTACACTTCAGCATATCTTGTCTTGAATTGTCTCTGACAGCAATAGACACTTTCAACAATAGTCGAATGGAAAAATACCGAACTGGGAGTAAAATGATCTAGCTTCCAGTCAAAAATCTGCCACCAACTCCATGTAATCTCGAGCAAGTCAACTTTCCGGGCCTCAATGCTCCCTGCAGAATAAGGCTGAACTGCTTATCTCTAAGGATCTTCCGTCAACGACTCTGAGCTCCTCAAAGTTCGGGAGCACAGGCCACATCCTTTCTCAGGGCTAGACACATAATAGGAGCTCTATTAATACTTGAATGAAAACCATTGATGAAAAGGTTGCCTGGCCTCAGCCCTTCTATACCAAACCAACATGCCACAGATGATTGTGTCTTCCTTGAAGCACTCTCTCAAAGTCTACAAGTGAGTCTACAACTTCACTGATACAAATCTGACAACTTTTAATACCTTGTTCTACTGGAAAGTTATTCCTTAGCATAAACTTAAATCTCTCCAGATCAACCTTCAAGACAGCTGAGAATCATCAGCTTCAAATTTGTCTTATTTCCCCCACCCAAGGACTCCTTTTTGCTGCAGCACTTAGATTCTAGTTCAGAAAGCAAATACTAAAGCTGGGCCACTAATTTGTTAGGTTCAACTATTTGGCCCTACTGCCCAGACCCCCAGTGTTACCACTAAGCAAGCCAAGAGATTATGTGAATCACTGACTGACACTCAAAGGAAAAAGATAAACAAAAACAAACTCCTTTTCAGTAATTTCACTTAGAAAACCAAGTATAGTGGCAAAAAAAAAAAAAAAACCCACCAAAAATAAAAAAGCCTAATATTTTAAGCTTTTGGGGATGTTGGGGGTGTAGAGTTCTGAAGAGCTGGTTTCCAAAGGGCACTGCATACCAGACAAAGTAGTACAAGAGCCTCCCGGCTGTTGTGTCAATGAAGCCTTTCAGGCCTTCCACACTACTTCACTTGTTCCCCTAAAGTAGCGGTTTCTGGAAGCTAAACTCTCAGCTGGCGAGAACAGTGAACCCTGTGCCATTTGTCTATCAACTTCTTTAAAAAGAAAAACCTCCTGTACAGCTGTCTTGTTTTGCATTTTCTATTCTGTACTTCAGTACACGTAATGACAAACAGAGGAGGCAAGGGGCTCTTTTAAAACTGTGAAGAAAGAAGAAATAAAACAGTGCCCAGAAGTCTCTGCTTCAGCTATTGGGAAAAGTTTGCAGCCCATAGAAACGAGCACTAATTTAAAATAACAAAAAAAATTCAGTCCTGAGCACTAGGAATTAACAATAAGGCATACTTCAGGTTTTGGGGTACATAAGAAGAGGTACACAGTTCATGCCTCCTTTCTAAATTAAACAATATAGTCTTCCAAAATGTGAAGGTAAAAATCTTTTCACATGTGAATTTTATCTCAAAGGATAAACTTAAAAAAATAAAAAAATAAACTCAGAAAATCTTTTCACACACAATCTACTCTATTGGCACTACCATAGGAAAATAGTGCAGATAATTCAAAGTAGTAAATATTCCCCAAAGCATTTTTTTCCCCAAAACATTTTTTTACCACACTTTTGTATACCCAATGTATGTTGTACAGAAAATGTATCTTTGTAGTTTTATTTTTCTTAAAGTAATTGCTTAGTATAAGTAGTTTACACCACTTGAGCCCACACCCATTGACAGCATAAGAAAGCAGTTCAGAGTGCCTAAAAAGAATGGAAACTAAATGTTTTCCCCAAATAATATATTTTTTAGAGCCCAAAAACCCTACATGTTGAAAACTGGTGTTTAAAGGAATATTATTTTAAAAGAACTATCAACGCTATCCATTTAGAAAAAAAACTAGCAATGTCTTAACACATCAAGAACTGAAACAAACTGATAAAACCTGAGAAAATTACAAAGTATATAATAATATAAATAAATAAGAAATAACCGGGCTTCCTTGGTGGCGCAGTGGTTGAGAGTCTGCCTGCCAATGTGGGGGACACGGGTTCGTGCCCCAGTCCGGGAGGATCCCACATGCCGTGGAGCGGCTGGGCCTGTGAACCATGGCTGCTGAGCCTGCATGTCCGGAGCCTGTGCTCCGCAACGGGAGAGGCCACAAGAGTGAGAGGCCCACGTACCAAAAAAAAAAAAAAAAAAACAAAGAAATAACCATAAATATGAGGAATTGTTTGTACTTAATAGTAGTCATCAAAGAATTGATACTAAAACAATAAAATAACATTTTTTGTCTCCCAACTTAGCAAATGAAAAACAAATGAGACTACTTCAGTGCTGTTGACTGCCATGAAATGGGCCTCACACTGATGGGGACAATACTTCCAGTAAGCAATGTGTCAAAATATATCAGGAACCTTAAAAATGGATACTCTTTAGCTTGGCAGCTCAACTTCCAGGAATTGGACCTAAGGAAAAAAACCTAAATACAAAAAAGAGTTGGTTTACAAAGATGGTCACTGAAGCATAAAATGGGCATGGCTGAACAAATGATGACACATCTCACTATTGTCAAGTAGGTATTTTAAATGAAATATATGAATATTTTTAATGCTTGTGATATAATTTTAAGGAAAAAACCAAAATAAACAATTCTATTTCATGATCACAAGTCTTTTTAATGTTTTTAAAAGACTTAGAAGGAAATATACAGAAATCGTTGTCTTTAGAATTATGGATTCATGTTTTTCTTTTTTTCATATTTTCAAAATTTTCAAAGGGTCCTTTTCATAATGGAACAAAACAGATTAAGCTTAACTTTAAAACATACTGTCTCTATAATGTGTAAATAATGCCAGTGTGACTGCTAGGATGAATATGAAGCTGTTTTTGAAATAACTAGTTATTTCATTTTAACTCAGAATCCATGATGAACTCTCTCTCCTTCTGCATTTCTGGAACCATGAATGTAGTACTTTGGGAGTTTAGCACTTTAGGACTATAGTTTAAAATTTAACTAAATCTCTATACTAATATTACTTTCCCACTCGATTTCAAGCTTAATGAGAGCCAAGATCATATGGTTTTTACATAGTGAACCTACCACCCACTCCCCAGCTCTTCTGCATATAATCAGAACTTCATGATGACGACTGTTTCTCTAATTGGTTAAAGAGCTAGTAAGTAGAGTTCAGCTAGCGAAATGATCAAATATAATTGAGACCAGTTACTATAATTGACAGGTAGTTACTAAAAATGCAGTATATTAATACTACCCTCGCCATATTAGGCAGACAAGTAAGTGCCAGATGAACCTCAATTCAGAATGTGAACAAATAACCTCTTGGCCATTAAAATCAATCCATTTGAGACCTACTTAGTGGTTCTAGAGGACTTCACATTACCCCTGTATTTCTACAGGCCTGCCCTGCTTCCGGTCCATTTCTCAGAGTTTTAGAAACTCCCATTGGCCATCATCCCTGGCACTGCTCCCACAACCTCCAAAATCATAAAATTTTTACCTTTACCTGTGAGTCACCCAACTAATTGCATGACTTTGGACAACTTATGTGCTTTCAAGGTTTACATTCCCTCTTCTATAACTTAGAGCTACACTGTTCAGTTAAAGTAGCTATTAGCTACATGTGGCTATCGAGCACTTGAAATGTGCCTCCTGCAAACTCAGATATGCTGTAAGTGTAAAATACATATCACATTTTATAGACTTGGTATGAAAAAATAATGTAAAATATCTTAACCATCTTTATATTGATTATATATTTAAATGATAATATTTTGTTAATTAGGTTAAATAAAATATATTATTAATTTCACCAATTTTTAAAAAACTTTTTAAACATGGCTACTAGAAAATTTTAAAGTAAATAACGTGACTCAGGGGCTTCCCTGGTGGAGCAGTGGTTAAGAATCTGTCCACCAATGCAGGGGACACGGGTTCAAGCCCTGGTCCGAGAAGAACCCACATACTGCGGGGCAACTAAGCCTGTTCACCACAACTACTGAGCCTGTGCTCTAGAGCCTGCGAGCCACAACTACTGAGCCCGTGTGCTACAACTACTGAAGCCTGTGCGCTTAGAGCCCGTGCCCTGCAACAAGAGAAGCCACTGCAATGAGAAGTCCTTGCACCACAATGAAGAGTAGCACCCGCTCTCCTCAACTAGAGAAAGCCCGCACACAGCAATGAAGACCCAACATAGCCAAAACTAAATTAATTAATTCATTTTTTAAAAATTGGCTCACATTATATTCCTATTATATGGCTTGCCCTGAGGGACTACAGGACTTCAAAGACCCCTCCTCCTGGATTTAAACAGTCTTCCAGGGAATTCCCTGGCGGTCCAGTGGTTAGGACTCCACGCTTTCACTGCAGAGGGCACGGGTTCAATCCTTGGTGGGGGAACTAAGATCCTCAAGCCACGTGGCTTGGCAAAAAATATATATATATATATATTCTTCCAAAATTTGTTTGGCTTCAAATCTCTGTTTTACCACTTAGTAGCTTTATAACCCTAGGCAGTTATTTAAACTCTCTGTGTTTAGTTTCCTCATTGGTAAAAATGGAGATGATGATAATGATAGTACCTAGCTCCTAGAGCTCTTATCAATATATGGATTAAATGACTGTACACATATAATGCACTTAGAACTGTGCCTAGCACTTACAGACTAGTGTTAGCTATTTTCATCATCATTATTATTCACCAAGGAGAGCAAAGTCACAAACTATGCCCTTACTGTTTAAAATACCTAGATGAAAACAGGAAATATCTTGTATAATTCCAAATATAGTGTTGCTTAATATTAAGGGATGTATTATAAATATCCAGGTAGTTCAATGAATTTCAAGCTTTAATTCCGATGGATTATGTTCTATATATCCATTCATTCAACTACTAAGTATTCCTTGGACATCTACTATGTGCTAGGCATTTTTACAAGTATAAACAAAACTAGACAAAAATTGCTGTCTTCATTGGGTTTACATTCTAGTAGAGGGCAGTAAAGCCAATGACCAATAAAGTCAATCTGAACTACTTGGGTTTTTTTAAGATCACATATTCTTGGATATTTAAAAGAGGCCTTAAGGGACTTCCCTGGTGGCGCAGCGGTTAAGAATCAGCCTGCCAACGCAGGGGACACGGGTTCGAGCCGTGGTCCGGGAAGGTCCCACATGCCACGGAGAAACTAGGCCCGTGCACCACAACTACTGAGCCCGCGAGCCACAACTACTGAGGCCTGCTCGCCTAGAGCCCGTGCTCTGCAGCAGGAGAAGCCACCGCAGTGAGGAGCCCACGCACTGCAGCGAGGAGTGGTCCCCACTCGCCGCAACTAGAGAAAGCCCGCCCGCAGCAACGAAGAGCCAGCGCAGACAAAAATAAATAAAATAAATAAATTTATTTTTTTTAAAAGGCCTTAAAAGTAAGCTCAAAAATTATAAAAATTTTCCTAGTTTTTTCCCCATTCCCAGCACCCTTTCAAAAGAATGATAAACCTAATTAGTATTCTGTACCACTGCACCAATTAGTACCTACCCAGAGCTAAGGGGAAAGAAGCTACAACAAACATGTGTTTAAGCTCATTACTTAAACCAAATGAAAGCGTAAGATTCAGAGAATTCTTTTCATATCGGTTTCAGAGTTTGAGAAAATATACAATCTGATGCAACAGATTATAGGATTTTGCATTTTTAAACTTAGATTTAATGCACCACCTAGCAATTCCATCCTATGTGTATACACTAGAGCAGAAAGCAGCAACCTTTTTCTATAATGGGTCAGAAAGTAAATATTTCAGTCTTTGCAGGCCATCTAATCTCTGTTGCAACTACTCACTGGGCCTGAAAACAGCCGTAGACAATATATAAACAAACAAGCATGGCTGTTCCAATAAAATTTTATTTATGGACACTGAAACTTGAATTTTCATGTGTCATAAAATATCAGTGTTTCTTTTTAAACTTTTAAAAGCCATTCAATAATGTAAAAACCATTCTTAGCTTCTGGATCATACAAACACAGGTGGAAAGCCCTATGGACCAGTTCATAGTTTGCTGACTCCTGCCTTAGAGAACTCTCACACATACACAAAAACAGCTACATATGAGAACGTACATAACATCATTATGTGGATTAGCAAATAATTGGAAATAACCTAAATAACTAAAACAGGAGGATGATAAATAATATTGGTATAACTGGAGATACTTGTATCAACATGGATAAATCTTATGAACATAACGTTGAAAGGGAAACACAAATTACAGTTTAGTTACATGCCATTTATAGAAAGTTTTTAAATATGCAAAAACTATATATTACTGTGCGTATTTAGCATATATAATAAAACTATGAAGAAATAGATGGGATTGTTTAACATCAAAGTCATTTACCTGGGCACCTGAGCATGATGGCAGGGTGAGAGACAGGAAGAGAAGGATGCAATTGGAGAAGGGTGCACAGAAGGTTTCAATTGGACTGGTTCATAAATGTCCATTCTTTATACTGTGTTGTATACCTTGAATGTTTAATAATAAATAAAAAGGAATGTGTAGGTTTAATGTGAGTTTAGCAAATGGTTTGTCCCGTTTAGGGGAGGGAGGTTCAATTTTTATTAAAATACCTAAAATCTTAGGCTTCAGCCTGGATATCTCACACTGAAAAGAGAAAATATTGTTTCATTCTTAAAAAGTGGACTGATCCTTAAGAAAAAAACAGAAAATGGTATTGCATTCTTCCATAGTTAACTAATGTAAATACCTTCAAACAAACTGGTTATTATTTACCTGTTTTGAAGATTCAAAGAGCTGAGTCAGACTCTACCTCATTTAATGGGTTCAATCAGCTCTGCCTTTCTGCTGTTAGTCCCCCCGTCCCAGACACATCCTCCACAGCATTACAATGATCCACATGCCCTAGGAATAGCGACTTTCCATCACCTTCTTTGACAGAGCAAATAGAAGTGTAGGTGGCAATGACATTAGTGTTTCTGTGTGTGAAAAACGTAGCGTGAATTTCCCCCTTTCTCTGGCAAAAGTTCACAGGGCATCATTTATAAAAAGAAGAAAAAAGAAAATGCTTGCTCTGCTTTTACTGATTTCAGAAAGAGTAGTCATTAAAACTGCCTTTTGGCCTAGAATTACTTAAATAGTTCTTTAAGGGTCTCCTAAAGTCACTTATCTTCAAGTAACCTAAATCACGAGCTCCTCTTTAACTTCAAAGAAAGACCCCCAAAAGTAAAGTAATATCAGTCACAACTGTTGGGCAGGTACTGCCCTCTAGTGCTTACACATTTAGAATAAAAATTTTAAATACTGACATATCAAAGTCTGTCAAAAATTAGATAGCGTCCTCTTGACCAAAGATTTTTCAACTTCACACTATTGACATTTGAGGCCAATAAGTCTTTGCTGTGGGGGCAGCCCTGTGCAATGCTGGATGTTGAACAGCATCCCCAGCCTCTCTACCCACTAGATGCAGTAGCACCCCTACCTCAATTGTGGCAAACAAAAATGTCTCCAGGCATTGCTAAATGTCCCTTGGGGAGCAAAATCGTCCCTGGTTGAGAACTGCTAAAGGCTGTCCAAAACATTCATATTCGTCCTGAAAGTTATAAACAAAAAAAGTCTCTCTAGATTCATTCATTTGAGTGAAATAAAAGAAACTTTCATTTCTACATGAAAAACAAAAAAATAGAGAATTAAGATTTTCAGTTCTTCTCCCCACCCCCAAAATCTTGGCTGGTGGGAAACTCTTTACTCCGTTATGTTCCAGCTTCACTTCTTAGATCTATTCACTTCCTTTCACAGTGCTTAGAAAATAAAACTTACACTTCTAGCTGAATATAGGGAACATGATCGGGAAAGGGTGGGGGGAGGTATGCGTGTCTGTACTGTGTTCTAGCAAAATTTAGAGGGTCAGGCAACAGAAAATCTGTATTGGTCGTAAACATAATATGAAAATTCTTATAAAACACCAGAGGATGTTTCAAATCTGGACTTAGGAAATTTAATTAGGAGGGTTTATTCAGATCTGCTATGAATGACTTTTTCCTCATGTAGGTGCTTTATGTGTGTAAGTCCTGATTCTATGAATTTTAAAGCCTACAAATGACTGAGGACGAGATATTTTAAAAATAAAACGTAGTTTGGACTGACATTGAATGAAACTTCCTCCCCTCATCAAATTTCTCACTGGCCCAATTGGTTTTACTGGAGAAATAAACAAAAAATAAGAATCAATAAACAATTTTAATTCACTTATATAATTAAAAACATATCATTTTTATTAATACATGCAGATCTAATATTTTATTTATTGCTTAGTGAAACTGAAAGTAGTAAAGGTCAACAATTGTCAAGCTCTTATTAGCAGAACCTTGGAATGGAAATCTATTTTAGCTGCACAGAGCAGTTTGTGATCACTCCTGACCTCTTAGAGGCTGTTGCTTTGCTGAACGTTCATATCGGCTTCATTCTATACTCTCTAATTAAATTCAGTTAGAAAGTCTTCTAGTCATATAATAAAGCCATGGACAAAGAGGTTTTAGGCTCTGATCTTTTAAAGGACAACCAAATGAGTTAGAATGCATATTGTTTAAATACAATGTACATAGAAAAGTTAAAAACAACAACATAGAAAAGTTACATGACATGGATCAAAATAAAAAGCTAAAGGAAGGGATTTCCCTGCTGGCACAGTGGTTAAGAATCTGCCTGCCAATGCAAGGGATATGGGTTCGAGCCCTGGTCCAGAAAGATCCCACATGCCGTGGAGCAACTAAGCCCACGCACCAAACTACTGAGCCCGCGTGCCACAACTACTGAAGCCTGCATACCTAGAGCCGGTGCTCTGCAACAAGAGAAGCCACCGCAATTAGAAGCCTGTGCACTGTGGGCAGAATAATCGCCCCACCTCTCCTCCGAAGTCCATGTCCTAATCCCCAGAACCTGTGAATATGCGACCTTACATGGCAAAAAGGATTTTGCTGGTATGATTACATTAACAATTTTGAGATGGGAAGCATATCCTAGATTACCTCGCTGAGCCAAATGCAATCACAGGGTCCTTATAAGTGAAAGAGGGAGACAGGAAAGTCAGAGGAGACAGAATGATGGAAGTGGAGGTCTCAGTGATGCAATAGCTGGCTTTGAAGATGAAGAGGTTACGTGCTGAGGAATGTGGGCCATGTCTAGAAGCTGGAAAAGGCAAGGAATGAATTCCCCACTAGAGCCTCCAGAAGGAACACAGCTCTGCCGACACCTTGATTTTGTTCCCATAATACCCATTTCAGGCTTCTGACCTCCAGAACTATACAAAAAGTAATTTGTATTATTTAAAGTGACTAAGTTTGTGGTAATTTGTTGTAGCGGCACTAAGAAACTAATACAGGAACATTTCATTACTCTTTTAGTACTTGTAATATCCTGTTAATTCAGAATTTCAGCATTTGAGTAATTACCTCTCATACTATCACCATGTTCATAATTTTTAAAGGTACAGGTGCTCTCTTTCTCTGGTTGCTAATAACTATCACATTTTACTAAAACATACTTGCTATTCACCTTTAATAACATGAATCTCAAGATTAAAACCTGGAGGCTAGTACACATACAATGAGGAGAATCTACTCTAGCACTGCAAGACAAATTTAGTGGACATGAAACACGCATTTAAATATGTGGCAATAGCTACCTATCGAATCTCAAGAGACAAAAAAAGTCCAGTAGCCCAACTATACTGGCTGTTAAACAAGTTGAAATTTGATTCATAAAATACAATCTGACTTCAAAAGACAAAAATGGCAAAGTTAACCATGCTACTTTGATGTGACCCTTTAGCAGAAAGCTGACCTTTGTAGCAGTTGTTATAAACAAGTTAAGTCATTGTAGGAGAGAACTGAGCTTGATATATTATGAAAAATAGGCCTATCCCTTTCATGTAGGTAGAGAGAACTGGCTGAAATTTTATTCTCATCTCATTTCACTAGTATTTTAACAGTGAAAGCTGTCACTGTGAAGGCTCATCACACAGCACCTGTGGTGCCTCATTTTGATACAGTAATTCCCAATAATCCTTTTGATGGCGAGCATCCATAAACTCTTCCTTTTCATGGAGAAGTATTATTCAGACACTCTTTAAGGAATTATAGTTACCATCTTTAAGGGTTACAATACCTTCAAATAACTAAACAATGGCATATACTCCCAGAAGAAAACAACTTTCCTACCTTTGCCAACCCACTGACAAATTTGGAAAAGATACAATTCCAAACAACGTTCATTACTGCTTATGATTTTGACTCTTGAAACTTTATGAAGAAAACTCTGTATACAGATTATTTTCTCATCTTTTCCAAAGTACTTGTGAAAAAGAAGAATTTTTAATCCAGATGCTCTTTCCTAAATTGGCCAAAAGGTGTATTCCTTGATTTGAAATGGAAGAAATTATTTTAGCTTAGCACTTGTTGTTTAAGAAAGTAAGCTTCAGAAATTCTCTTGCTTCATCTCCTCCTGTCAGGTTTCAATATCATCTGGTGATTTAAACTTTTAAAATAGTGTCTACAGAGTAAATTAATTCGTTACAGAACATCTTCTTTATTTTCACCTGGCATCACTTTGGGCATCAAGGTGTCCTTTGTACTAAGCAGTTTAATCTGAATTGGCAATATATGGATTATGTATATATATAGTAATTTGGAGATTTTACTGTATTTCTCTTATGGAATGCTTTATACAATTTATTTTTTCTCCTTCTGTGATATGGTAAAATGCCTCTAGAGAACTTTATGGTTTATGTAACATAAAATTACATAAAAGTGCAACAAGTAAAGTATGAGTTTAAGGAAAAATATTTCACGTAAAGTAAACTCTAGCTATTTTTAACCTATACTTGAAATTTTTCCCTTCTTCTACTTCTGTAATGAGGCAACTGATAACTAAGGAATTCTAAAAATCTAAACAAGCATTATAAACAAGGCACTGCTGCAAAAGGTGGAAGTTGCAAAGACAATTCCTGCCCTCCAGGAGTTTTCATTTTGGTGGGGACCAGAAGAATGATGATAAGAGACTAACAGCCACATCATGTGGGACCTCTAGACAAGCAATCCAAGGACACGTTAGAGAAAGACTGAATCCAGAGGGATCCATAAAAGAAACTGCCCTGACAATGGATAGGATCTTAGTGAATAGAGATGGGGGACATTCCAGGCAAAGGGGAAAGTGTGACCAAAACCAGAGAGATATGGTATACTGTTTTCCAAGGGGTGCTGTAACAAAGTACCACAAATTAAGTGGCTTGACATAACAAAAATCTATTCTCCCATAGCTCTGAACGATAAATATAAAAAATCAAGGTGTTATCAAGGCCATGCTGTCTCTAAAGGCTTTAGAGGAGAATTTTCCTTGCCTCTTCCTAGCGTCTCATGGTTGCCTGAAATCCTTGGTGTTCCTTGGCTTATAGACACATCAGTCCAATCTCTGCCTCCATCATCACATTCTCCTGTGTGTGTCTCTCTTCACATGACTGTCTTCCATGTGTGTCTGTGTCTCTTCTCCTATTCTTATAAGCATACCAGTCATATGGGATTAGGGCCCACCCTAATCCAGGATGACCTCGTCTTAACTACATCTACAAAGATTACATCTACAGAGACTCTATTACCGAATAAGATCACATTCACAGGTACTGGGGGTTAGGACTTGGACATGTGTTTTGGGGGGACACAATTCAACCCACAACATATGGTAATGAGAAGTTCAATGTGGCTAGAAAGTAGACTACATCTTGGGGAAGAATGAAAATAACACAGGAAAGAGTTGTAGAAGACCTTGATGAATAAGCAATGGGTTATGCCACAGAATTGTTTTTTCGTAAATTTATTTATTTTTTTTTTTATTTTTTAGTTTTTTGGCCACGCCGTGCAGCTTGCAGGATCTTAGTTCGCCAACCAGGGATTGAACCCAGGCCCCGGCAATGAAAGCCCAGTATCTTAACCACTGGACCACCAGGGAATTCCCCTGCAGAATATTTTTAGGCAAAAGAGTATTACTAATGAAACTATCCATTTGGGAAAATTAAGTTGTCATTATTATGTAAAACTCATGTGAGAAAAAGACACAATAACATGCGGAGAGTTACTTTAGGAATAGAACATGTTTGTCATGCCTCAAATAAAATGGTCTCATAAGGTTTATAAAGAATAGGACATACAAGAGAGACTGGTTATAGGAGATAAGAGATGAGGTAAGACAGAATTGGAGGACTCGGAGAATAGTGGTACGATTATTATCATTAGTATGTTAGTTGTATTGCATTTTAACACCAGTTCTCTGACACTAACTGGGTGTCCTACAATTCGACTTTGACACTATCTACTGAGAGTTAGTGCAGACCCCACAAGTTAAGGGCAAAGTCCTTCACAAGATTGCCCCCATTTCAGACACCAGCCACCTGCACATCTGCTGACTACAAATTCTCAGGTTTCTTACAACCCCTCAGATTTGATGATTTGCCAGAACAACTCACTGAATTCACTGAAAGCACTGTAGTTACAATTAAAATTTTATTATAAAAAATACCATTCAGGAATAGCTAAATGGAAGAGAAACATAGGACAAGGTCTGGGGTGGGGGACGGGAGGAGGGGGACACATGCCCTCTCCTTATGCAACCCAGTGCATCACCATCCTGGAACATTAATGTGTCTATGAATCAGGAAGCTCCACTGAGCCTCAGATCCAGAATATTTATTGGGGTTTCACTGCATAGGTATGATTGACTAAATCACTGGCCACATGACTGAGTCCAATTTCCAGTCCCTCTCCCCTCCCAGGAGGTTGGGAGTGGGGGTTAGGGGAGTGGGGTTGAAAGTTCCAATCCTTTAATCATGTGCTAGGTCTTTCTGGTATGGCCAGTCCCTCACTTGAAACTATCTAAGGTCCCACCAAGAGTCATTTCATTAGCATAAATTCAGGTACGGTAGAAAGGGGCTTGTAATGAACAATAAAAGATACTCAAGAAATTCCAAGTTTTTGAAGCTTGTGCCAGGAATGGCGACAAAGACTAGATATATTCTTTATTATATTACATGCATATTAATAACAAATATTTATTAAGGACTTGATCTGCAACAGGTACATTTAACTCTCACAAAGCCTTATTATTATCATCTCCACTTTACAAATTAGAAAATTAAGTCTCAGGGATCATATGAGCCCCAACTTCATAACACTAGTAGATGGTAAAAATTCGAAGTCAGTTCAGTTTACTCCAGAGCCCATGCTGGTAACCACAATGCATACTTCCTTACTGTGTACCCTTGGGCAAATCACTTTACCTCTCCAGACTATCTAGTAAAATGAAGAGGCTATGATTACCAATGCTCCTTTCAACTCCAGTGTTTCCCTTTTTCATTTAAATTATTTCAAAACACCATAATATCCTACTTATGAGTAAAGAATAATTTACTATTACTCTGTTGTTGGACATTTAGGCTGCTTCCAGTTTTTCCTTAATATAATTAACCCTGCAGTGAACATCCCAGTGCACTCACTATCTGCTTTACAGATTATTTCCTTAGAATAAATTATTAGAAATAATCCTATCTAAATATATTTCAGTAATAAGGATTTTTTAAAATTTTGTTAATCTAATGAGAATTTTAAATTATCATTTTAATATACCTGCTTTTAAAAAGCAATATTATGCTATAATAGGAATTTAGGGAAAAAAATAACACATTTTATTTTAACTTGATTTCTTTAAAAATTTTTATCACTAATTTTTTAATATCAGGTCTACGTCTTCTTATCTTCATAAAATTACATTTGTCAATGATAATAACAATTCATAAGAAGAGAAGATAACACATTATACTTACACCTGATTACTTTTAAATTGTAACATCTTATTCACAGATGTATCCCTAGGGCTTAGAACACAGAAATCAATAAGTACTTATTGAATGGATAAACTTGTCTTGGTCTTTTTGTTTATTCTTTTAGACTAACTTTATAAAAAATTTTCAGTTCCTTCAGTTCCCCCCTAAAAAACCTCCATAAGGAATTTAAATGGGAATTGTATTGAATTTTTAAGTTGATTTAAGATGGTGTGAAATCTTCAAAATGTTTAGGGTTTCCATCCAAAACTTAGCATGCCTCTCCTTTCATTCAGCGGTGAAAAACTAAGGGTGTTTCTATTAAAGGGTGTTTCCAATATTTTTTCTCTCTGGTAATAATTTGATAGTTTGGATTATACAGGTCAAACACATTCCTCAATAAAAGCATGCCTGTGAGTTTTATTTGTTGATACAGTGAATGAGATATTTTTCATTACATTTTTTACCTAATTATTGCCAGAATAGTAGATTTTTTTCCTGAACTACTTTATTAATTCAAATATTCAGTTTAACATAAAAATTCTATCATCTATTTCCCCCTAGGATTTAAACCACTTATTTATTTACTATCTTATTGCATGAGTCAGAAATTTCAAAACAATTTTAAATTATAGTGAGTGAGAGACTAAATATAAAAATGGATAATGGCCAGACCATATAGAAAATAGAAACCTGACCCACCAGCTGCACCCACCTGCCCAAGAAACCAACCCCTTATCTACAATAAACAACGCAGGAAGCCAGCCTGCTATGTCAGACTTGCAGGAAGCCAGGCTGCTATCTATAGTGACAATCCAAGTAGCTAAACAATAACTTCTCTAACAAATGGCTCAAAATGGCCAGGGCTTCATTAATAACTGACAGCTTCCCTAATTTTGGTCCCCACTTCCAATGTGGGACCAACCATAGAAAGCCAAATATGCACCCCTAACCAATCACACAGGATGCCCCATTTCTAGTTAGCCTGCCTACAAGCTTCTCCACGCCAGCAGCCTCCAATCAGCACACACCTGAAGCCTTCCCTTTTTCCACTATGAAGCTTTCCCATTTCTGCACCTGATTTTGAGTCATTGACAAAACTCAGGTAACAGAGGCTGATTCCTTTGCTATAGCAAGCTCAGAATAAATAGCCTTTGCTTTTCTCATTTGGTTGGTCTTCATTTATTTGCACAGGCAATAGCGGGCTTCCTTAATTTTGCTCCTCATCTTAATGGAAACATCCTTAATTTTTTTTGCCATTAAGAATAATACTGTTATTTTAAGAATGGATAAACAACCAGGCCCTATTGCATAGCACAGGGAAATATATTCAATTTCCTGTGATAAACCATAATGGAAAAGAATATAAAAAAGAACGTATGTATATGTATAACTGAATCACTTCGCTCTACAGCAGAAATTAACACACCATTGTAAGTCAACTATACTTCAATTTAAAAAAGAAAGAAAGAAAGAAGAATACTGTTATTTTGAAAAATATTTGTATCATGTTGAGGTATCCTTCTATTCTATTCCTAATAAGTACTTAAAATAGAATGTTTACTTTTTATCAGATTATCTTTTCAGCATCTGAAAAGATCTTGGATTTTTCATTTTCTATGTTTTAAGATTAGATTTCTTATTATTAAGCCATCCTCAAATTTCTGAGATAAGCATTTCTCAGTTGTGATTAATTATTCTTTCAATATGTTTTAATATTCATTGGCTTGTCTTTTTTTTTTTTTTTGTCTTTTTATTTAAGATTCGAAGTCTATATTTATAGGCAAGACTCATTTTTAGTATTCAGTACTAATCTTACTAGTTTTATTTTCCAATGGATAATTTTATTTTCAGACTGAGAGGGCATCTTTTAGGTACTTAAAAAAGATGAACCAGAATGTTAGCAGCCACCTATAATTATAAAGGAATAATAAACAAATGCCTCACTTTCAAGAGTATAATAACATGGGGCTTCCCTGGCAGTCCAGTGGTTAAGACTCTGTGCTTCCACTGCACGGGGAGTGGGTTTGATCCCACAGGCCAAGCGGCATGGCCAAAAAAAAAAAAAGAGTATAACAACAATTCAAATGTATTCAAAAATGAGGTGAAAATAAACCTACTTGCAAATATCTGCTTTAATTAAATAGAAAACCATTATTTTAAGCATTGTCTTTATTGGAAAATTCTCTACTGTAGAGAATCATAGCACTCAAGCTAGAGAGAAAAGTCTATTGATATTAGGGACAGAACTTAAGACTTCTCAGAAATAAGAATAGTAAATACATAAAATAATGCTTTCTTTTAACGCTAATCTGTTCCGGTATTAAATGAGAGTATATGTTTTGCATATCAAATTAATATATGTTTGGGCTTCCCTGGTGGTGCAGTGGTTAAGAATCCACCTGCCATTTCAGGGGACATGGGTTCAAGCCCTGGTCCAGGAAGATCCCACGTGCCGCAGAGCAACTAAGCCTGTGAGCCACAACTACTGAGCCTGCGCTCTAGAGCCCGTGAGCCACAACTACTGAAGCCCTTGTGCCTAGAGCCCGTGCTCCGCAATGAGAGAAGCCACCACAATGAGAAGCCCGCGCACTGCAACGAAGAGTAGCCCCCGCTCGCCACAACTAGAGAAAGCCTGTGCACAGCAACAGGACCCAACACAGCCAAAACTAAATAAATAAAATAAAATAATTTTTTTAAAAAATTAATATATGCTTAAAATCTGACTTCATGAAGTTTACTATCCTGCTGTTAATGATATTAATATTTTTAATAATTAGACATAAGTAAAATATAACCATAAAAATTTAATATATGCTAAAAAGGAGATATCAAAAATCATTGGCAAAGGGATAGATGATTCAATAATAAATAGTGCTGGAAAAACTAACAATTTGGGAGCATGGAGAGGCAAAAAAGAGTGTCCAAAGAATGGGCCCAGGGGCTTCCCCAGGGTTGCCTGACAATGAGCTGGCTGGTATCTGGAGGTGCCTGATCTCACCTTCCTCCAAAGTCTCCAAGTGCTGGACAGCTAGTGTTTCCAGCAGCTCCCTAAAGAGCTGGCACCCAAGCTCAGACTATTTGACACCCAAATTCAGCTCCACTCTCAGCCCACTCCCATGTTTGACCACAGCACACCTGGTGCACTCAAGCAAGTACACCACTCTACTGGAGAGTGAGTGCATGGCCCCTTGCATCCTCCTGACCCTTCTATTTATGAATTCCTGCTTGAACCAAATAATGCTTGGTGTTGATTGCCTGAGCCCTTTGCTTGAGGAAATGGGTTTAAACCCTGACCTCACATTATGCACCAAAACTAATTCTGGAAGGTAAACAAAATAAAGTCAGTAAAATAAAGTTAACAACAACAAAGGTTAATAAAAATAAATCAAGACAATGAAAAGCTAGAATAAAGTACAATTAAATGATTTTCAAATCTCTGGAGGGTGAGACAAATTTCTAGGCTTCATAAGAAGATAAATCACAAATAAAAACACTAATTGATTTACTACTTACTGCATAAATATTTTAAACATTCATATAACAACAAAAAGACAAAGAGAAGAAATATTTCATCTAATATGGCAAAAGGTTAAAATCCCTATTACATAAAAAATTAATACAATTGATTTTTTTAAATCAAATCATTGAAGCCTAATTGATAAAGGTTATAAACAATCTACAAAGGACCACGCAACCAGTAACCAAAGAAATGCAAATGAAAGCAACAACAAGGTACCATTTTAACCTACTTTTCCTCCTACTTTTCTGACAGCTCCTTCTTAGGCTCTTTTGCTCTTCATCTCCCTAACCTCTGTATGTTGAAGTGCTCTAGGAATTCAACAGTATTTAGACTCATTACCTAATGACCTCAACCAGTCTCATGGCTTTACATAGCACCTATTTATCACTGATTCCCAAAATTTATATCTCCAACTCAGACTGGAATATCCAGCTGCCTACTTGCCATTTCCACTTGAATTTTTAACAACAGACTCAAACTTAATGCAAATATATCTCATTCTGTACTACCCTTAATGCCTCTCTCTCCCAAACCAGCTTCTCCTGCAGTCTCCTTCTCAGTTGATGGCAACTCCATTCTTCCTGTTGCTCAGACCACAAATCTTGGTACCATCTTGACTCCTCTCTCTCATATGCCACATCTCAACAGTCAGCAATTTCTGTCAGCTCCACCTCCAAAATACACCCGGAATTCAATTCACTTCCCCCACCCCCACCAGGATCCAAGCCACCATCATCTTTCACCTGGATTATTGCAATAACCTCTTAACTGGTATGCTGGCTTCTGTCCTTGCCCCTCTTCCTCTGTTCTCAGAAGAGTAGCCATAGTGAACCTGTTAAAACCTAAGGCAGATGCTCTCACTCCTTTGCTCAACTCTCCAATAGTTGCCCATTCCCATTCAAAGTAAAATCCAAAGACTTTACAAGCCCTACATGATCTATTCCCTTCTTACCCTACCTCATCCCTTATCGCCGTGACTCCATCTAATATTGCTATCCCTCTTGCTTACCTTCTTCTAGCCACGTGGCTTTGGTGTCCCTCTAACCATACAAGCCATGCTCCTACCACAGAGCCTTTGCATTTGCTATTCTTTATCTGGAATGCTCTTACCAAGATATCAAATCACTCACTTTCTAATTTCCTTTGGGTCTTTACTAAAAATTTGCCTTTCTTTTCCTCCTCCCCTTTCCTTCATTTCCTGGCAATTCAGTCTTAAAGATATTCAGTGGAGGCAGAACAAGGTACACTGGCCCATAGTGCTGTGTCAGAGCCAAGCAGGACCAAGAGGGCACCCATGCAGAGGGGTGGTCTGGCATATGGGGTGTCAGACCTGAGCAGGGTGAAGACGTGCTTACATGGAGTGGTGGAGCCCATATTGAGCCCACATTCAGTCAGAAGGGCATCGAGGCAGGGGAAAGGGTGGCAGCAGAGGAAGAGATTGTTTATACACAGAGGGTTTGATCAAATAAGTAAATACGTTGAGGATAAAGACAGCTAATTTCCCACTAATAGAGTATAGAGGTAAAGATGGAAAGGGATAAAACTAGAATGAAAACTGAAGTGTTGGATTGAAATTGAAGTGAACTCATGGTTTTCAATATAGTTATAGTATAAATATAGTATAAATAATAAACATAGTATAAATAAATATATGTGTATATTGTTTATATATATGTATATGTATACATACAAAAATATTCTCGGTCCACTGAAAGTACCTGGAAGGAGCAAAATGCCAATAGCAATGAGCATACCTAGCGCACAGAGTGTGGCTTCAAGATAGCATTCTCAAGGGCTCCTTGGAGAAATGCCTGATTCCAGGGTTGGGGCAGGAAAGTACAAGATAAGTCTGGAACATCTTGGTATGCCAGAAAGCAAGGACATGTTCAAAGAATGATCGGGACATGATGAAAAGACACAGAAGCTTAGCCTGAAATGTTCCAACGGGAAAATGTGAAAATAGTTTTACCACCAAAATAATGATACTAGCTCACTGATTAAAACAGGAAACTATGAGGTCATATAGACATAGACAAATAAACTGAAAATTTGATGAGAAATGTCATCAAGTATCTCCCCACAAAACACTTAATTACAAAGAGAAGAAGACTAACTTTAAAGTGGCGAAGTTTGGAAGACACCATTTAAATCAAGTGATCAAAGTAAACAGTATCAGTAATGGGCCAAATAGAAATTATGTGCCATCTGATAAGATACAACAAGAATACAGCATTGCTTCTGTGATATTCCTGCTAAAAATGTATAACCTTAAGTCTAATCATAAGGAAACAGCAGACAACCTAAATTAAGGGCTATTCTACAAAATAAGTGGCCTGAAATTTTCAACAGTGTCAAAGTCATAAAAGTTGAAGAAACACTGAGAAACTGTTTCAAACTGAAGGAGACTAAAGAGACAAGATAGGGCTTCCCTGGTGGCGCAGTGGTTGAGAGTCCGCCTGCCGATGCAGGGGACACGGGTTCGTGCCCCGGTCCGGGAAGATCCCACATGCCGCGGAGTGGCTAGGCCCGTGAGCCGTGGCCGCTGAGCCTGTGCTTCCGGAGCCTGTGCTCCGCAACGGGAGAGGCCACAACAGTGAGAGGCCCGTGTACCAAAAAAACAAAAAAAAACAAAAAAAAACAAAAAAAAAAAAGAGACAAGATAACTAAATGTAACAAGTCATAACGGAGAACTGGATCTTTTTGCTATGAAGGGCATTATTGAGACAACTGACAAAATTTGATGGGGGGGGGTAGGGATGAGGATAAGACAGTAATAATGTATCAGGGTTAATATCCTTATTTTGATGGTTACATTTTGGTTAAGTAAAAAAATGTCTTGGGCTTCCCTGGTGGCGCAGTGGTTGAGAGTCCACCTGCCGATGCAGGGGACACGGGTTCGTGCCCCGGTCCGGGAGGATCCCACATGCCGCAGAGCAGCTGGGCCCGTGAGCCATGGCCACTGAGCCTACGCGTCCAGAGCCTGTGCTCTGCAACGGGAGAGGCCATAACAGGGAGAGGCCCGCGTACCACAAAAAAAAAAAAAAAAAGTCTTTGTTTATAGGAAAGACACCCTGAAATATTTGGGGAAGGTGGAACATTATATAGGTAAGTAACTGACTTTCAAATGGTTCAGGAAAAAAAAGGTTTTGCTACTATGCTTGCAAGTTTTCTGTAGGTTTGTGATTTAAATTTAAAACATTTTTTAGAATTTTGTCACTTATTCAATGAGACCTTTACTAGCCACTCTAAAATGCTCACCCCAATGACACTTCACGTTCTCCTTCCTGCTTTAGTTTTCCCCTTTAGCACACATATTTCATTTATTTATCTAGTTGACTGTTTCACCCAGGAGGATCTATGAGGGCAGGAATTTTTGTCTGTTTTATTCACTGCTGTGTCATGAGTGCTTAGAACATTGCTGGAACATAGCAAGTGCTCAACAAATAATGAATAAATGTATGTTTGAAGAAAGATATAACCATTACAAGGACGGGTGAAATAAAACTGTTACTCTCATCATCAATGATAGTTTGTTAAAAATCCTTTTGGAATTGAAAGTCATAAAAATATTAATATCCTTTAACCTATAAATTCCACTTCTGGGAATTTATTCTAAGGAACTATCCTAAAATATGGGGAAGTAATCACAATGTCAAGGTATTCACTAGAGTGAAAAAAAATAATAAAGGAGAGAGAGAGATAAATATTCAAAGAGCATTGGATAAAGTATGCCATACCCACAGATTAAAATTCTATTTCAAATCCCGCCATCCTCTGAGCCACCTCTCGCAGTCAGCGCGTCCTAGCGCATTCCCTCCGTGCCCCTCCATCTGTACCCACATTTACACCTCCACACACACCCGAAGCCACAAAGTATACCCTGCGTGCTCCAACTGCACTCTGTTTTTACCTTCCTGGGAAACCCCACACTCCACCCACCTGGACCAGGCCCTGGCCCACGTCCCAGCCTGCAGCCGTCCCCTATGCTGTTGAAAAGAGAACATTTCCGGATGGAGGGGCTTGGGTAAATGGGCCAGTTTCCCCATCGCAGGGTGCTGGCAGTTGGGCTGGGTCCGAGAGACCGGTGCCCTGAGTCTGTTCTTCAGGGGAGAGGCTCCAGGTACAGGCAGCGACGGTCTCCTGAGACGAATTCTAGACACCTCACTACTGCTGGGAGGAACAACCGGCCCCAACAATGTGCGTTCGGGTTGCTTTGGCCTTGGACCTTGGGGCCCCGTGGTTCCTGGCCAGGGGCTCACGTCACTGCCCCAGAAGAGACTTGCGCCCCTTGTGTGTTCACTTCACTCCCCCGTTCTGGCCTCCGGCTGTCCTGCCCCTGCACAGCGTCGGAGCCAGAGCCCTGTCCCGGACACCTGGCCACAGGCCCTGAGCCAAGGCGGCGCTGCACTGTGACTCTGAGTAGGAGGGAAGGCACTGAGGAGGACTGGGGTTTGCTTAATAGGTGGGATGAGCCACACTCCTCACGGAGGAGTCTGGGACAAGGGGCCTCCAACACTGGGGCACCCAGGTGTAAAAGAAAAAACAATTAATTAATATATTAATTTAAAATAAGGCTATAGGTATAAAGTTCCAATTATGCAAGATGAAAAAGTTCTAGAGACCTGCTGTACAACATTGTGTTTATAGTTAACAATGTAGTTAAATTTTAGTTAAAATTTTGTTAAGAGGGTAGATCTCATGTTGGTTTTTTATCACAATAAGAAAAAGGCTATAAAATATATATAACTACATGTAAAGGATGTTTTAAAAAATCTATCATGCCAATCTGTGTATGAGTACAGATATGGAATTAAACACATTAAAAAAAATTCTATTTCATTTGAAATTCCATTTGTTTTGAAATTTCATTTCATTTGAAATTCTAGTAATGCGGGAAACTGCTTTTTTTTAATGTATTATTACATGAAGGGAAAAAACAAACAGAATATAAATTTATAGTCTATTAGTCCAACTAAATAAAAATATGCACTTTAATAAGCAATTATTGTATTGGAGCAAATTTTGTTCTTCTCTATTTTCCAAATTGTTGGTAATATGGTTGTAATTCACATTCTTAAAATACATCTATAATAAATTTATATTTATTTTTAGAAAACACATCATGGATGAAATCAGCTAGATGTAGAGAGTATTAACCCCATGAAAGAATAACTGTTTGGCTGAAGAGATTAGGAACATACAAACCAAATATTGACTAGTCTGCATTCAAATATGACTAAATATAAAAGAGGTAAAAAAATTTTAAACCTGTTTGAATAAAATGTTAATAGAAAAAAGTGATTTACATAAACTCAAAAGAAAAATTTGGCAGTATCAGTGTATTACTGCTGATGCAAGACATGTTAAATGCAACAAACTCTAAAACCACCAAAAAGGTACACTCTACTGGATCAGGGTAGGTTCAGCATGCTTGTCAGGCCAATAAAATATCCTTCAAGACTATCCAGCATGCCCCATTTTGATTCCATGCTCACCAGAGAGTCTTCTGATTATTATCTTGGCCTCCCAGTTAACTTCTTCTAGGAAAGGCATATCCTAGACCTTCACATAGCCACATGAGTACTTGAAATAGGGCTAATCTGAATTGACATATGCTGTAGGTATAAAATCCACCCCTGATTTTGAAGACTCTGTATGAAAAAACAAATAAATAAACTAGCTCAGTAATAATTTTCTTGATTACCTGTTGAAATTATAACATTTTGGATAAGTTGGGTTAAATAAAATATGCTGTTAAAATTAATTTTACCTGTTTCTTTTTATTTTTTTAATATGGCTAAAAAGAAAATTTTTAAATTACTTTTGGGGCTCACATTTGTGTATATTATTATATTCCTATTGAACAAGAACACTGAACAAGAATACTGCAGTTGGGACTTCCCTGGCGGTCCAGTGGTTAAGACTTCACCTTCCAATGCAGGGGGTGTGGATTCAATCCCTGGTTGGGGAGCTAAATCCCACATGCCTTGCGGCCAAAAAAACAAAACATAAAACAGAAGCCATACAGTAACAAATTCAATAAAGACTTTAAAAATGGTCCACATCAAAAAAAATCTAAAAAAAAATAAAAGAACACTGCAGTCAATGTAATTATACCATCTCCCTATAAAGCAATAAATTGACCCTCTGGTTTAGACATTAGCCTCTTGTGAGTTTTCATGGCACAAGCCTGTCCCTCACAGGCTGATCAACTTTGCGTTGACAAAATTAAGCCATGCTAAATGGAAGATGAGACCTTCACTGAAGTGAGCAAGTCAAGGTTCTGGCATCCTCTGAGCTTCCTGGGCACAAGCTGTCAGCTCAGTCATTTCTCTACCTTCCATCATTTTCTCTCTCAGTTCATAATCTTGTGTTTAGACTGTGTTTTTCAAAGGATAGGGTTGTGTATTATTTATCTTTGTTTTCCTAGCACTTAGGTGCTTTAAACAAAGATATTAAAAAGTTTGTTAAATGAACATTTTTCTACATCCTTTGCCTTTGATCATAGCTACAGGCCTCCTTGCCTCGAAATACTGTGCATAACCTCACTTCTTCATCCGTTAATTGCCACTTATAAAGATTGAACACATAAAAACCTGAAAGTGAAGTTATACAGTCACGTGAGCTAAAAATAATAATAGCTAATGTGGAGTGAAAGCTTCTTAAGCATCACAGCACACTATATTATCAAGGACAGAGCCTTAGAGACAGACTACAGAATTGATATTTCATCATTATGCAATGACCTACATTATATGACCTCTTATTTGTCCCTGAACTCCAACAGCAACCTGAGGCTAATATAAAACAGTGGTGGAAGGGAAAACAGATGACACAAAAAGAAAAGGAGGTTTATTATGGGATCAGTGTAATGATTTGGCTTCATAACATAGACCAGATGGCAATAGCCCCTTTCTCAGCAGGTGGCTTCTCAATGTCCTGTGGGTTGTAAAAAACAAATTCACTATCAACCTCCTCTGCTAATAATTATTTCTGAGTACTGTGGCAGTAACAAAACCATGCTGAAAACACACACAATCCCTCAACACAAGGAGAACTAAATAAATAAACTTCTAAATATTTACTTCTGACAAAAGGAAAATCCTCTTCTGAGAAATGCTGTTACTCAACACATCTTGGCTTCTAAAAAGCCAGGTATGTTCTCATCTTTTATTTTAAATGAAGAAGATGGCCTTTATTTTACCCAATTTTTTGGCTGTTTTGCAAAAGCCATTGAAAATGCCTGAGAAATGATTGGCATCAGTTTTACTGAGGTTTAATATTTATAGTTGCTAATTCTGTAAAATCATGAACCCTTTTTCTTTCTTTCTTCTTCACCACGTGGCTTGTGGGCTCCTAATTCCCTCACCTGGGATGGAACCCGTGCCCTCTGCAATGAAAGGGTGGTGTCCCAACCAGTGGACTGCCAGGGAATTCCCCATCCTTTAATATTTTCATAAAAATTGTGTATACAAGAATTCGTTTGCCTTCATTTTCCATACCTCCAAAGAAACCTTTCTGGTGTACAAGACAAACTGAATCAAATAGTCTCTGAAAGGTGACTTACCGATTCCAATAAAAAGCGTAATTTGATGACAATTTCTCTTCAATAGTTTGAGACACTTCTAACAAACTACAATTCAGTTGCCTTAACTAAAAGCCTGCAAACTGACCTTTACAAAATTTTCCCAGTAGAAGCGTTCTTTCATTCTAGGAGAGAGAAAAGATCGTACATATGTTACAGCTCTTTATCATTTTACATATGGGCTGAGCGTCATTTTTTAGTGACTTCCCTCCAGATAGTTGGTTGCTCTAATATTTTCCAGAATTGATTCGTCCTTAGGTACCGACTTGACTGAACTATTAAGGCTCACATCAATCCAGAAATTCTGGCTTTAAGATAGGGAAAATGGGAATAGGAACCGCAGAGCAGGCTAACTCCTAGGGACAAGAAGCAAAGTTCACCACCAAACGAAGGTCACTCAAGTGCAAACTTGAAGCAGAAAGGCACAAGGAGAGGGAGAAACAAAGTGCCCTCAGCTCGAATCGCATTTAGAGATCTAGAAAACAGACATAACACATCTCAGTTTATAGTCGTTAAATCGGATGATATTCGTGAATGTGGGACTAAGACTCATGCAATATTTGAAAATTAGAAAGGAAACAGAAGTTCTGTAAACCGTTAAGCGAGGGCTGTAAAACCTGAGTAAAGAAAAGGAAGGTCGTAAGGACCCCACCTTCCGGGAGAGTTCCAGTCCGCGTTAGCTGGCGGACTCAGGAAGAGAAGGAAGAAGAGGAGGGAACACTTCAGCGGGACCCTTGGCGCCCAAGCTCCCGGGCGACTTGGAGCAACTCACTAACGCATGCGCAACTCCCTGACCTAAAGACGAGGAGGCGCCCCGGCCCTCGTTTATCTAGAGGCGGGGAGGGCGGGGCGAAAACACGTGACCGGGTTGCGGCATTTCTGGCCCAATCCGAGGCGTCCCGGAAAGCGCCCTTGCAGAGCAATTCGGGTGACCCCTGTTCGTCCGTAATTTCCTGGCTTTTTGACTCCGCTCTTGAATCTAAGAATTTAGTTTGTCAGAACTTTCTTCCGTGTGTTCCGTGAATGAAATTAGTGGCACACTCTAAAGTGACTGGCGCTTTTTATTTATTTTTCTCTATAACTAGAGTGTATTTCTGTAATTTCAAGTCCTGTTGCTCTCTCCCCAGCACGCTCAGGTCCTCTTCCTACTGCGTGAGACTCCAGAATCGCTGGAGGGCGACTTTCTGTAAAATCAATCCCCTAGGAAGAGAAAAACTGCTTTATATCTCAGTGGTAGAGGATTAGGGAAATTAAGGTAAAAATTTAAAGAGGCAAGTGTCCCATAGGACTACCACAGATAGCCTCAAAGACAAACCCTAAAAGACTACTTTATTTCAATATAAGCATTTAAGTAAAATCTCCCGCTCTGTTTATTCCAGGCTGCTATCAAGAATCTGAAGCAATGATACTGGGATAAGATTACCTGCAAGATGTGGTTGGTTCGCCCCAGAGGAGTGTTACGAGAAACAGGTTTTAGAGAAATTCAGTCTTAAAGCTGGAGTCCTTGAAGTGAGAAGGGCATGGAGTAAAAGCAAGATAGATGGGGCTGATTTCTAGGGTTCTGATCCATCATGAACTGACTTTTACAGCCCAGGAACCTTGGCATTGGGAAATCAAGCAGTACTGCAAAAGGATAAGATGCCAAATATGTCGAAACAATAAAAAAAGGAAATTTCCCTCCACATATCGCAATATGGATAGCTTGGTAAAAATAAGACCCCTCACCTGGAATCCTGTTCAGGAAGAGTTCACTCATTTCCTACAAATAATAAATCCTCAACACTGCAGAAATGAGTTTGTTCATAACTCAGAATATTCTCAGAAAACGGGGGCGGGGTGCACAGCTAAAAGCTCTGAACCTGCACTGGCTTTTCTGCTAGAGTTGCAGCGTGATGGTAATTGCTGCTTCCCTTGCAGACACTAGCTTCCTCTGTTGCTGCTGCCATTGGTTCTTAAGAAATATAGTTGCTCCAACTTCAGTTCCTTCCATGATACTTACAGATTCTTCTACCAATCCTAGTATTCCTCAGACACAGCTGTCTATATGAATGACATTGAGCTCCATTGAGTACACTGCTACTGGCTTCTTGGTGCCAAGAGATGACTGTGGGAGAAAATGCCTTCCAGTGGAGAAACCCAGTAGCCTCTGTGAGTTAATTCTGGAGCTGTGGAGTGAGTCTAACCAGGAAAAGTTACAACTAAAGTGGAGGGCACAGGTCATGGCCTTCATCTGCAAGATGGTGCCGTCTGAGTATTTAATAGGAGAATCAGAGAAAATAGGGAACTGTTTACAAAGTCACTTCTTGAACAGCTAGAATGAGTTGTTTTCACCAGTGTTGTGTGCCTATTTGGTGGCGTCAGTATTGACAAGTAATGTGGATGTGTCCATTTTATAAGTAACCAGGTACAAATGATGCCTCAACAAAAATCTAAATTATTTGTAAATATTCATAACATTGAAAGTCATACTTGCTTCTGATTCCTACTCAGGCAGAACTGCTGTCATGGGATAACCCTGCTTCAGGGTCTTACCACCCAAAAAAGTGGCTAGATTTGTATAAAAGTATTTTACCAATATATAAAGCCTTTTTAAAGATTCTCCTGGAAATCATTTTGTAATTTCCTTTTTGTGGTAGAACCTGTTCTCCTTCAAGTTAGGGCTCTTCATTAGACTAGTAGTAACACAAGTAGCTGCCTCAGGCCAAATTACCCAAGCCTGGTTCTCAAATCTTAGGCTGATTAGTACATGAAGAAGGAATACAGTAGTAGAATGCTATTATTAAGCAACAGCTGCAGAATATCATTGCATCCAGTACTAGGAACAACAGAGGGGAAATTTTCAGCAACAGGGAGAATAAATGTCACGTGTTCCAAAGCCTCTCTTTAAAATATAGAACAAGGAATAAACAATACTTAAAAGTATTTTTGAATCACAATCTGTCACAGAATTGCTTCTTTACCTTCACAATCTGTCACAGAATTGCTTCTTTGCCTAACACCTCCACCAAAAACTTTTAGTGTATTTCTACCATCTTCTTTAACCAAGAGGGGAAAGGCTTTGAATATTTTAAGCCATAAAACCAAAAAATACCATACTAATTTCAATAAATAATTCCTGCAGTTGAAATATACTTCAATATTTTCCATCTGTCAGGAAGCAGAATTCCATAATTAAAATACCCTTTCGATATTAAACTGTGAAGCAATCATGAAAACATTACTTAACATTACACTTATGCCTTGACTTTATAAAATAGATTCCAGAGTTGTCTACAAATGAAACATTTTAAAAATCACTTATCACAGGAAAGCCAAAATGAGAGCAGAAAAAAATGTTTGAGTCAGGTTGGATTTACTCAAGGTTAACATGCAAGAATTATTTATACTTACATTACCTAAGGACTCTGAAGGTAAACATTATACAGTATTAATGGAGACTTTGCACTCATTTTAGAAAACTATTTGGTGTACAAGAGGTTTATAATCACTTTAGTTAACTATAGATATAGTTACTTCAACTGTAGGTAATAAGTTATTACTTCAAATCAAAATACAAAAAGTACTGGCTCAATCTGCAACTCAAAAAGGAAAATCAATTTTTTCTGCTCTTTGGGACAAAAGTTAGTAAGCTGATGAGTTAAACTATTACATTGTAGTACCTCATATCACATCCAAGCGTTTGAATGTTAACTTTCAAGCTGATTCTGTTTCTAAAAAAACCTTCAAAGCCCCCAATGGTGGTGTTCAAAAAATGAATGTCATACAGTGAAACTAATCATTAACAACAAATCTTCAATTTATTTGAAGCAATTCGGTTTCAAAAACTTTAAGTTACAGCAGTCACAGAAAAAAAAACACGGAACAGTCAGAAATAATAAAAGAATAATCAGGAGTACTGCATTTTTTTGTTTTTAACACTGTCATGGCTTTATTCAAAACACAGTTGCACAAAAGTATTAACTTCAAAGTTTTTAAGGAGGGTTTTGAGGAATTCAACACACTATATACATACTGCCATACAAAGAGCATTAAAATAGGACCAAAAACTTCTACAAAATATAAAACCCACCCTTACTTATTTGCATGAAAATACCACCCACAAAGCTAAGTAAGTCTTAAAAAGTTTTTTGGAGGCTCTAAGTGTTGTTTTCAAACCAAAGAACTCTCATGTTGATTGCACAATAAGATGATTGATAAGAAAGTCAATATATAGATTTAACTTTTAAAATAAGTATTTTATAATCTGGCATACTATGCAATGAGAACCCTTAACGGACTAAAACAGGACATTATAATTGTTAAAAAGGAGTAAAATGTTAGCCTTTTGGAGATTCCAATCCCCCCACCCCCCCACTAAACTTATCCCAACAGTTTTATTTCAGTCAGTTATGCAAATTTTTTAGTTTATCCACAAATAACTTCATCATTTTTTACTTTAAATCCCCAAGTCATACATTTTAAACCAAAAAAGAAGCAATACTATATTCGGTAATTTAAATGTGTCCCAGTACGAAAGTGTAATTTCAATTAATTTGCTGCTAGTAACTTTTTAAAAACTTACAAATATTCAAAACAAAGGGGAAAAAATTTTTAGATAGCCAAGATTAAGACAGCAATTGCCTTGAACATGGAGCCTCCACAACAAAAAAAGGAGATGTACTTGCCTACTCATATTATATTTAGTAGCTGTATAAGGAAACACACACTCACAGTTATCCCAAATATTTTTCTATTTTTAAAGGACATCCACCTGAAACCAAATCTTAATTTTAATATTGATTTAGTTTCAAATATTTTTCCAACTGTCCAGTATATTTCAATTAAATGCTATGTCTGGTAATGCTTTAAAACTATAGAAAGAATAATTAAAGTTTCTACTCAGGAAAATTAGAAATACTTTGCAGAGTGGTATCTAAATCACTTGGGAAGCTAATCTGATTTGAATGTCTCATTAATCATCAACAGGCAATTGTTCTGACTTTTGAGGAACACACATGCTGCTTCCAAGAGCCTCCTCTGCTTCTTTTCTTTCTTCATCCTCCTAATACAGTCTGTACATCTTGTCAAGAAAGAGATTTACAGTAAGCAGAGTCTGTTGCATAAAACTGTATTGATAATAATATTCCTATTTCAGAAAATACTCAATTTCTTTCACTTAGCTTGTTTAAAGCTAAGACAGGTCTGAAAAGGTGGTTGAGGTATAAGACAAAGTCATCTTGGGTATCCATAAGTTTCCCAACTCTTTTTTGAGAAGAGGGGAGTGAAACAAGAAAGGAAGGTGATCATAAAAGAATCACTGAGAGGAAAACAAAGAATGCACACTTAAAACCAAATAACAACCGTTGGCAGGTCATGATCTTCGACTTGAAGAAAGGGCTCCCCTACATGTCTCTGAAATCAGTATAAGCAATTTTTCCTTGGAAACTAAAATCTTCTTAGTCACCTGGCTTAAAAGGTTTTAGAAGCCTTCACAAAAGCCATGAACTATATTGTTGAATAGAACCTTTACTATTCTGCTCCTACTTTCCAAGCTACTCATGTGACAAAAAAGCACCCAAATACCCTCAACCAAAAAAAAAAAAGTCACTGCCTTCAAACTAAAGATCTCTGGGTTGCCTCTAAAAAAATAACCAACTTATAATTCAAGAGACTATTTTCATTCCAGATTCCAGCCAACTGTGATTTCAGTTAATTTATAAATAACTTTAAAATCCTATGAATGAAATGCACCATATTATGCCTGTGTAAAAGCAATCATGTTTTAATTATACTAAAAATGACTAATACAGTGAACTTTAATTAGAAAAATTAAGATTCTAAATAGATTCTAGGGAATTTCACAATGGGGTCAATGAAAATTTGTCTCTACATACAATATGATCATTAACAGACTAGTTAATCTTATTTGGAATGGTAAGGCAAAAATAGTAAAACCACACTTTTCCTATAAAAAGTTACACATTATCTTCTGTAGGGATAGCTATCGTACATGAAGAAACAAAGAAGATGTGATCACTCTATTGCACACCCAGGAACATTAGGGAATCTGGTCTTAGAATGATCTAGTCATCTTCTTCCTCTCCATCATCTTCAGCATCTCGTTTCCTCTTTTCCCCTCGAAGACCTTCTTCTTCTGAAAGAGTAAAAGGAAAACTGTAAAATACTTAATTTTAACAAATGAATATTTGTTAAGCTACAGAATTTTGAATCTTAGTGAAAAGTTAATGGCGTATGAAAATTACAGGTTAAGTTTCTCCTCTGCATTACTTTCAATTTCAGTATTGAAACAGCCTTAATAGACTTAGAAATCCATAAATAATGACAGCTTGCTATGCACCCTTGTGGCCGAATCATGAAGTACAGATCAAGAAACCAAGGGCTTGACATCATTGGAATTGTTAGTGAATTTTTAAATTTCTTGAAAGGCCTAGGTAAAGAGAGGCAGAGAGCAAATCTAAAACGGGTATTATCTGGAGTTCAACTGTTCTTCTCTTATAAATAAGGTTTCACCCCCTCCAAAATGAAAGGCCCTAAGAAAATAATAAATTGATCTTATGGTTCCATTATCTCTTCATTCCTGTTTAGAAAATAAATGTTACAAGCTGTTTTTTTTCTTTTAAATGGAATTAATGAATACCCTGAGAAAACTCCTCTTTAAAAAAGGTTTTACACCAAAAAAAAAAAAAAAAAGGTTTTACACCTTTCAAGGAATTCTATTATATGTTACCAACATCAAAAAGATCAGTGATAATTTGAATTATAGACTCATTCTTTAAAATCCATGAATAATAACTTTTTAGGACCTTTGAATGGCTAATGTAACTCACCCTCTTCTTCTTCTTCTTCCCCTTCTTCAACATAGTCATCATCATCTTCTTCATCCTTGAGATTCAAATATTCAGTTTGAATATGATGCAAATGAACTTATTTTCGAAACAGAAATAGACTCACAGACATAGAAAACAAACTTACGGTTACCAAAGGGGAGAGGGGGTGGAGGAGGGATAAATGAGGAGTTTGGGATTAGCAGGTACAAACTACTATATATAAAATAGATAAACAACAAGGTCTTACTGTATAGCACAGGAAACTATATTCAATATCCCGCAATAAACCACAATGAAAAAGAATATGTATATGTATACATATATATGTATAACTGAATCACTTTGCTATATACCAGAAACTAACACAACACTGTAAATCAACTATACTTCAGTTAAAAGAAAAAAATTCAGTTTGAGAATAAATAAGCCATGACATGGGCTATTCACTGTTTGATAATAATACATTCCAATAGGAGCAAAAACTATGGTCATCCTGTGTTCTGACAACCTCTGCCTCACTTACAGAGGTCTTTCTTAAAAACCCAACTAAATCTAGTTTCTTCATGAAAACAAGTTATGTTTGAGACCAGCAATGTTCAAAAGAACTTTCTGCAACAATGGAAATGTTCTGTACCTGTGCTGTCCAATACAGTAACCACTAGCCACAGGTGGCTCCTGAGCATTTGAAATGTGACCAGTGCAAATGAGGAACTGAGTTTTAATTTTATTTTACTTTAACTAAATAAACAAATGTGCCCGGTGGCTAATGGACAGAGTAACTTTTGACTATTTCAAAGACACAGTCTTCTGTTTTATAGACTGAGGAAGGATCACCTGAATCTTAGCCTGAACATAGCTACACGTGTTGAATAAGTCACTTAATCTCCCTGGACCTTAGTTTTCCAATCAATGAAGAAAGTATTCATCTAGAAAGATCTCTAAGTTCCTTCTACATCTAAAAATCTACACATCAAAATAGCAAATGTCAATAAATATCACAATAAAACTTGATCTACAACCCCTGTGGAATGAGCTGTTCTGGATAGCTAAGATTTAAACATAGCCTTGAAACATCATAACCATTTAGTTTTAATTTAGCCAACTGGGATAAAATCTCTAAAGTACATTGCACACTTCTACCATTTTATGCTAAACGTAACAAATCTTTTTCTTGAATTGTCATAGTCACCGTTGTGACCATGAGCAGTACACTAATTAGTATATGCCAATTCTCTCAAAGCCTATTAATATATATAAGATGGTTTTCTCCTTTGTAAAATGACCCTGGCCTCTACTTTGAGTTGTATCTTTCCCTAGTTTTTATGCCTTCTCTTTTGCAGTTAGTTACTATTTCAATTTTAATCTGCTATGGATTCAGGAAATAGATCAACAAGCTTACCAGAACTGAATATAAAAGAGAAAACAGGATTAGAATAATGGCTTGAATACTCTCCTACAAAGAAAATGTCTTTTGTTACGTATACCTTTTACAGTTACCGCCTTGTGCTTGGTTGTGTTCCAAATGGTTAAGTTCTAATATATGTTTGAAAAAATGGAATCAAGCTAGGGGTTGATTGGAGGGTCCCCCCTCCAACCTCAAAATAGTTTACCCCTCCTTAAAAATAGTTTAAATGGCAAATGTTAAGAACTGCTGGGTAGTTAGGAAAAACTTGGACAACCCACACTTTTCAAAGTATCCACAGCTCTATTTGTGTCTAGAAATATTAAACAGAACCTATTTTTCCAGCATTTAGCTTAAAGCCCCTGAGAAACTAAACTGCATGACACTTATATTAGAAATCATTCTTATACAGTCAATTCAAACATGAAAACATTCCATACCAGAACACCCAAGCTGCCAGGAGCATAAGCAATAGATGGGGTAGCAAATAAACTAAGGAACTATAGTAAAAATCAGGAGAATGTGTGGGCTTACATTTAAAGAAGAAAAGAAAGGAAGAGAAGGGGGGTAGAGGAGAGAGGGGATGGAAGAGAAGGGGGGTAGAGGAGAGAGGGGATGGAAGAGTGGGGAAAGAGAGAGGAAAAGAAGGAGAAAGAAAAGGACATTTTAAACATTTCAAATCTGCAAGGAATGATAAATGAGGGTATTTAAATATTTATAATTTTTAAAAAGCCACTTGAAATACTAATCACATTTATTCATGATAATTTAGAAAAGCCCAAGTCTAAAAAGCAAATTACTTCTCTGGATTTTGTTTTAAACAAAACATGATTAATCAATTCATGTTTTTATGCCTTTTTAAAAAATATATCATCTATTAGATTACCAGAGACTTGCTCTGTAAAGATTATGGTCTTAGTTCCTAACTAGTGGGTAATAAAATGTTTCCTCATTTGTACTATGAATAGTGCAAGAACACCATAATTCCCAATTCTTCTAAAGCCCCCATCTCCATTTTTAATGAAGTATACTACACATACCTAAGTCCTTCTTTATACATACTAATTCCTTACCTCTGAAGAGCAGCTGAAATAGAAACAAGACTCAAACAAAACAGAGCTAATCAAATACCATTTCTATTTCCTTCTAATTTCTTTTTTAAATCTTATAGTCTCTGAAGTTTCTCTGGCTCTTAGTTTCTAAAAACAAGGCTTCGGGCTTCCCTGGTGGCGCAGTGGTTAAGAATCCACCTGCTAATGCAGGGGACACAGGTTTGAGCCCTGGTCCGGGAAGATCCCACATGCCACGGAGCAACTAAGCCCATGTGCCACAACTACTGAGCCTGCACTCTTGAGCCTGTGCTCCGCAACGAAGAGTAGCCCCTGCTCGCCGCAACTAGAGAAAGTCGGTGTGCAGCAACAAAGACCCAATGCAGCCAGAATACATAAAAATAAAATAAATAAATTTATTTTTAAAAATAAAAACAAGACTTCATTTTAAAAAACATCCAAATTATCTCCTCATGATTGAAAACTTCTGGCCCCAGCTACCACATTGACTTAATGTTGTATGTATTATCTTAGAGATGTTTGCTCTATACTCCACATCATTTTTAGTTAATATTTCCCAGTACTCAATGGAATGATAAACATAAACATTTGCAGTTAGCTGAAGGTCATTTTTAAATGACTTAATACTATTTAAAGAAGAATTACTGGCAGAGAAAATAAAAAGTCAATTGCAGGGAATTCCCTGGTGGTCCAGTGGTTAGGACTCCGTGCTTCCACTGCAGGGGGCATGGGTTCGATCCCCGGTCAGGGAACTAAGATCCCGCAAGCAGTACAGCACAGCCAAACAAACAAACAAAACAAAACAAAGTCAAACTGCAAAATAACAAGTCCATTATTTTACTAAGTAAATTAAAACTTAGGGGAAAAATATTCAAGTTGTATGCTGATGTAAACTGAATAGGTTGCCTTTCTCCCTGAATACTTAAAATACTTAAAAAGTTCTGTTCTTCATTATTGTAAAGCTAACTCACGAAAGCCCCAAACAAGTTTAAGTCCCTTTTTTTCTACCCTAGTTTCATATTTAAAATGGTATCAGAAGGCTTCCCTGGTGGCGCAGTGGTTGAGAATCCGCCTGCCAATGCAGGGACATGGGTTCAATCCCTGGTCTGGGAAGATCCCACATGCCGTGGAGCAACTAAGCCGGTGCGCCACAACTACTGAGCCTGTGCTCTAGAGCCCGTGAGCCACAACTACTGAGCCCGCATGCCGCAACTTCTGAAGCCCACACGCCTAGAACCCGTGCTCCACAACGAGAGAAGCCACCACAGTGAGAAGCCCGTGCACAGCAACAAAGAGCAGCCCCCGCTCACCGCAACTAGAGAAAGCCTGCGCACAGCAAAGAAGACCCAACACTGCCAAAAATAAATAAATAAAATAAATAATAAAATTTTTTTAAAAAATGGTATCAGAGAAACATCATCATTAATTAGTGATACTGTCTATCTAACTAGTGTAAAAGTCATTAGGAGAACAAATAAAAATACAATTTCTAGTGTAAATAAGAAATGTTATTTTTAATAATAAATATTACTTTAAATTATGAATTATGAAAACAAAACTCAATAATTTAACATTAGGAGAAAATAACTTATCTAAACTCCCAGGGACTAAAGATCATTTGTTCAAGTCAACTGATTTCCTGTGAACCTACTATGTCCCAGTCAATGTACTGGATGCTGAGATAGAAAAATGAACAGCCCTCCCCTGAAGGAGCTATCTAGTAGAAAGTGGCCAAATAAACAAGTTTTTACAGAAGTGTCTACAGGCAACAGACACCTAATCAAGGTTCAAAGGTAACAGAGGAAGGAGTGACTGTCTCTTAAAAATTACAGAAAGCTTCAATAATGAGGCAACGCCAGAGTTGAGTGTTTAAAGATAAGAATCACGAGGCATGATTTGAGTGGTAGTTACACAAGTATGTACATATATAAAATTTCACGGAGTTGTACATAAAATCAGTCCACTTTACATGCTTTAGTATATTTATGTTTACCTGAGAAAAAAGAAAGTAAAGTTCATCAGAAGGCATGGGTAGAAAGTCATTTCAGATAGAGTAAACAATGTGTATACAGACAGAAAGGCAATAATAGCTTCGTGTGATGATTTAATGTGGTATTGAGGGAGATGAAGCTAGAGAAGGTAGCAGAGGCTAGATAATGAAGGGCCTTGTATGTCTTGGTGGCAACAGGGAAACATTAAAGGGTTTCAAGCAGGCCAGTGATATGATCACATTTGCATGCAGACTACACAGGCAAGCACTATGGAGGATGCAACAAAGTGGTGATGCTGTTCTCAAAGAGACCATTCAGAAAACTACTAGAAAAGCATAAGCAAGAAATAATTAGGGGAAAGTTTTCATGAGTGCCTATAACATGCCAGCAACTAGATACTTTACACATATTAGTTTGTTAAATCCTTAACGACCCTATGAAGTTGGTATAATCTCAGTTTTATAAATGCAGAAACTGAGGCTCAGAAACATTTGTAAAATGTTTCCCCTGTCCCATGCTGCTGAGGGAAGAACCGATTTGAAAGCTATCTAGGAGGTAAAATCATAGGGTTTATTATTATCTGGATATAATATGAACTGAGGGGCAGTGGGAAAAAAGATAGGCACACACACAAGTTAGAAACAACTCTCAGATTTCTACACAGCTTACTTTTTATATTACTTAACCCTATGCCTAAACAGTTAATTTTCAGTGCACATAAGAAGGTCTATTCACCTGAATTTCTTCTTTCATTAAGTATGAGAGGCCCACTTCCTCTTCTCCCTCTCCCAGTTCTGAGCCTGCTTCATCTTCATCCTCATCCTCATCCTCGTCCTCCTCCTCCTCTTCCTCTTCCTCATATCCTTCAGGTGGACCAGCTTCATCTTCCTCTTCCTCTTCATCATCTTCATCTCCATCTTTAAAAATATTTTAAAAGGTAAGCAAATGTCCAGGCAAATGTTTTTGCCTTGGCCCCTCAAACTCGTAAGCCAATGGGTAGAAAGTATATCAGGGTGATTTTTTTTTTTTTTTAAGATTTCTCTTTTATAACATCCCATTTACTGTTTGAGAAATATGGTGTCTAAATATTAAAATTTTCCCAACGTATAGATTTTTCATCAAAACATTACATGGACTAAAGTTTATTTTACTTTGTGGACACTTCAAAATCTGCCTGTCCATCATTCCATCATTTTATAACACTGTTTATCTATCAAATTCTTCTTACATGTGAAAAACTTTTCAACCAGTAGTAACAGTGTCCCATTACTGACAACAGCTTTTCTGTCACAGATCTATTAGTCACCCATTTATCCAAAAATGTATATTCAACTCTCTAGAGCATTTCCATCACCACCACCACCCCCCAAAAAAAAACATATCCATTAACAGTCACACACCATCCTCCTCTCCCGCAGCCCTGACAACCATTAATCTACTTTGTCTCTATGAATTTGCCTCTTCTGGGCATTTCATATAAATGGTGTCATACAATATGTGGCTTGAGTATGGCTTCTTTCACTTAGCAGAATGTTTTCAAGGTTCACACACTGTAGCATGTATCAGTACTTCAATCATTTTTGTGGCTGAATAATATTCCATTGTATGGATTTATCACATTTTGTTCATTCATCAGTTGATAGACACTTGGGTTGTTTCTACTTTGTGACTTGTATGGATAATTATGTGATGAATGGTTTTGTTTTTTTTTTTAGTACTATTTTAAAAGTTACCACTTTTACTGGGTGGTGGTTAAGTTTACAGAAATATAAAATTTCATGGAGCTTAATATTATAACAATCATTAAATTCCCCAAAGCTATCAGAAATCTGAACGAATACAGGACTAGGGCTATAAGTTTTTAAATTTTTGTCTTACTAACGTCTTTTTTTCCCCACACCTAAATACCCAGGCCCAATCTAATCTGCCAGCTAGACTGGAGGCTATAACTGTGACACATTTATGAGTATTAAGAATGATTACCTTCATCATCCTCTTCTTCTGAGTCTGGTGCTTCATTATCCTCCTGGTCAAATCCATCTAAGTACGTGATTTGCTGTAGCAGTTCAAAAATACTTTCTCTATAATCTTCCAGGTTTGTGATCTCACAGTTAAACAAGTCAAGACTCTTCAAATTTTTAAGATTTTGCTGGAAAAGTAAAAAGTTAAATTCAAGATTTAAAAACTCATGTTATTTATTTTTAATTCATGAACCAGAACATGTATACAACTTCAAATCAAGAGAATGATTTTTGGATTTTTAGAATTTCATAATGAAGGGTTATTATATCAAGCACAGCTAATTCTCTTAATGAGGCCCTGGCACCTAAACTCCATGGGAGTAGGAACTTTGTTTTGGCAACTGCTGTATCTCTAGCACCTGGCTTAGTGCCTTACTCATAGTATGCACTCAGTATACTTTGTTGACTGAATCTGTGCCTAAATAGGCAACAACAATAACATGGTTAGTTTAAATCCACAGTCAAGCTTATTTTCAACAATTTCAACCTCCTCCCAAGCTTTTTTTTAAAAAATCAGAGCAACAATTTTCAGAGTTTCACTTCATCCCCTTTTCCTTCCCTCATACCAGGAAACAAAGGAGCAAATAAAAATAATCAAGAAGAAAGAAAAAGGTATAGAATTTAAGAAAATACTGGAAATTTTAAAACCAGATATTCAGCTCCTGAAGTTGATGATAAAATAAATTTCTCACTGATTTAAAAATTTATCTGGGGCTTCCCTGGTGGCGCAATGGTTAGGAGTACGCCTGCCAATGCAGGTGACACAGGTTCGAGCCCTGGTCTGGGAAGATTCCACATGCCACGGAGCAACTAAGTCCATGCGCCACAACTACTGAGCCTGCGCTCTGGAGCCCGCGACCCCCCCGCGCACCTAGAGTCCGTGCTCCGCAACAAGAGAAGCCACCGCAATGTGAAGCCCGCGCACCACAACGAAGAGTAGCCCCCGCTCTCCGCAAGTAGAGAAAGCCCGCGCACAGCAACAAAGACCCAACGCAGCCAAAAAACATAAAATAAAATTGTAAAGTAAATAAATTTATTTTTTTTTAATTTATCTGAATGTTTTACTCCAAAGGAAAATAAAGCAGTATCATCTAGATCACGACATATAAGAAATTCAGAAGTTTCAAATGAGTGACATAAATACAAGTCAGTAAGATAAAATTCAAGCAAATCTCAGAAAAATTCAACCAAAAAAAGCAAGTCCAGAGGCAAACCTTTCCACTTACCAGAGCTTCTACTGTACTAAGATCTTTGATTTTGTTTCCACTCAAATTGAGGTAGGTAAGGTTTGGACATTTCTCTGCCAGGACTTCCAAGCCTCCCGAAATTATATTGTCACTAAGTTCCAACTATATATTCAACACGGGGAGAAAACAAAGAATGGTGAAGGCTTAGGACACATCAAAGATTTCTCAAATGTATCAATTTAAAGAAGAAAACAATTGTCATTCTCTCTGGCTTCAAGGGGCTGTCACAGTCTTTAATTTCCAAAATCCCACCTATGACTGCCAAATAAAATATTAGAATCTCTATATAACAGACTTCTAGCTCAGGTTTGGTTCCAGTTGTATAATAGTTGGATTTTATGTTTCAAAGAAAAACATTTGGTAGATGTTAAATTCATGCCATAAAGCGATTTCATTAGTTAATTTAAATTTCCAAAAGTAATATAACAGCTGATTTCAAAATCCTACAAAACCCCATTTTCCTACCTCTAGAAACTTAGGACCTTCTAATTAAAATGCAGAATGGTTGTTTCATTTGGGAAAAAAATATACATAATAGCCCACGGCATCAAAATCATGATGCTTTCACGCCTAGTGCCAGCTTACCTTTCGAAGTTTATTTAAGCTGGGCAGCCGGGCCAGTGAACTTAGTTCCACATTAGCCATACTCAGAAACTCTAGTTTTTTAAAAGTATCATTCAGGCCCTCAATTTCCCCATTGACACAGAGGCAATTATCAAGGACCAACTCTGTCACCTATAAGAGAGAATATGAATGATTCTTTAGTTTGCAGTCTGTTTAGCAAAAGACCTGGGTCCTGACACTCTGGAAATGTGAATATTAAAACCACCAATTCCCTCATATAGATCCTTTTCATTCTCCCCCCAAATTGAAATACAGTCTTAAGTCATCATTGTAAGTTAACTTTTTTAACTTGGACTAAGAAGTTCAATGCCTGCTTCAAATCACTAATAAAAAAATTTTAATTGCATAAAAAATAAGACTTTGAAAAAGGTCCCATGTGAAAATTGTTTCTGACCCTCATGAAAAAGACCCTCAACATCAGGGCATATATTTATGCATGAGAGGATACCAAGGCTACTGAGAAAGGATTTAAGTGAGTCCTAAAACAGCAGGGAGAAGAAAGGAAATTGTTTTATTCACTTTTTCAGTTTAAACCCCCTTATTTTGGTTGATAAATGTCACCAAAACTCAAAAATACCTTGTTACCCTTCATGAAGAAATGTTAGAAAGCTCCTTCTGAGACAGCCCAGCGTTCATATGTTATTTGTTCTAATATCGAGGCGAAACAATATCACCCAGAACAACACATCCTTGACAAAATGCTATTTTTCCCTGCCACCCTGGTAGAATTTTTGTGACTTCTCCCCAGTCTTGGGAAGGGGTTGCTGGATCCTCTCTTAGGTCAGAGTTGTAACAAAACTTTCTGGTGTGGGCCTAAATGGACTTAATCTTAAGAGGGAGGCAGGAAACCCTGGCTCTCCATTCTCAATGCAAAAATATGTTTGAGGTATTTTGAGAAATAAAAATTAGCAACAAGGAAAGCTACCTTCTCTATTTGAACATGACATAATTATTTCAGGAAGCAAAGAAGGCATCATAATCTGTTTAGAGAGGAGGAAGCCAAGGCCCAGAGGATAAGAATGACTGCCTAGGGTCAGTCACAGTATGTGGCAGAGCTGTGCCTCCACTTTGTCCTCTGACTCCTAGTCTAGCTTAGTGGAGGAGAGAGGGCCACTAGGTTTGGTGTCAGAAAACCAGTTCTTCCACTTGAGTAAGTAACTTCACTGCCCTGAGACTCCTTCTGCTAATTTGGATTCTACAACAATACCATCCACCTTACAAGTCTGTCGGAAGGAGGAAACAACAAACACGAAAAGTGCTTTGTAAACTGTAAAGGGCTATACAAATAGAAGACCGTTATTACACCACAGGGGAAAGAGGAGAGGCTGCAAAAAGGCAACATCCGGCACTCCCCAAAACTGGCAAGGAAATTACTAGGGATAGGATAGGTATAAGAATGGGGAAGGAGGGGCAAACCCACTTTTCCAACCCAAGACATAAGAGTATTCGAAATGTGTGCTTCTTTGAGACGGCATTTTAACTTTGATTTTGTTTGTTTTTTCCTTAAGCCCCTAAAGACTAGGCCCTAGGAAACTTCAAGTTATCTGTGGGATGACAGTAGTGACTGTTTCCTCCTCCCTGCTATCTACCAATTTCAGCAAAACAGAGACTTTTTTAAAAGTACATAAAGACCTTGGATTCCCACCCTTCACGCCGCCACAGCCCACCGAACAGACCCTACTCATCCTCCACGCTGGTATGCACAAGCACCATCTCCACCCCTGCTGGAAAAAAATTATATCCCTTATATTGCAATTCTGGGGTTTATTTCAGAGGTCGCAATCAGCAAGACCCTATAGACATTTTCCTCTGCGACCAGAAATGCGAGGTTCCTCGTTGGCCATGGGCCCCGCTCTCGCGACCTGCCGCTCCGACCGACGGGAAACCCCACAAGGGGCGGGGACTCCCCAAGGAAAAAGGGGGTCGCCTCCCAGCCCGCGTTCCCCTAGCGTCTCCGCCCCGGGCGGGGAGAGCTGGGTGAAGCCGAGGAAGCGCCCGCGAAAAGGAGGCGGAAACGCCTCCCGCCCGACCCCCGAAAAGTTGACCACGACCCCGCCTCACGTGGCCCCTCCCAACCCCGTCTCTTTAACTAAGGCGACAGCAGCGAGAGCGCATCATTTAGTTTCGCCGAGCCCATCTTGAAAACACGAAACTTCTACGACCCATTTGTTAAGTTTTGTGAAACCGTCTCCAGGGATCAGAATTGGAGTTGCAGCCACCACGATACGACACGCCAAATTTCGTTACACCGCGGGGGGACGAAGGGGATAAAGCCTCGTGTCCTCTCCCCACCTTCGGTCACTGCGACGAGTCCCAAAACTTACCCGCGGCCGAAGAACGGGCCGCTGACCCAGATTCCGCCTGGCGGCGGGCGGCGCGCACCGCTTCCCGGGGGAGTGGGCGCCGCCAGCAGTGGGCCGTCCGCGGACTCCGCGAGCGACCCCAGCCCGCGCCCGGCGCGACGTCGTCCAACGCCCAAGGGACTCGAGGCCGGAGACGCCCCCCAGCCCAAAAAAAAGAGTTGGCAGCACTGCAGAAAAGTTGGACTAACTTCTCAGGCGACGATGGCTGCGGCAGAGGCGAGTGGGACTGGGGGGTCGCGCCCACGCCGCCGGCCCCAAGGAGCTGGAACGTGAGGAGCGAAGCGGCCGAGCGGCCCCCAACACCCCGCTTCCCGCCTCCACGAGGCCAGGAAGTCTGACTCGAGCAGAGGAGAAGGGGCTAAGCCCCCAAGCACACACAAAAACGCCCCTAGAAACTTAAACCCTTCGCCATTTTAAGTAAAAGATTTTAATGATTTAAAAGTTAAAATTAAATATTTTCCCCCAGCCCTACCCCCAGATGGGGGTTAATTCATTACCCCGCCCCACACACCCACCAGGACCCCCAGAAACCCGATCCTCCGAATACAGGGCTGGTGAGGAAGGGGAGGGGGCTGAGTCATCTCACCTCCTCCGGGGCTCTGTCCCTTAACTCCAGGTTAATCCTCTTCTTCATCTCCATGTCCTCCTCCTGCTCTTCTGCTACTACTCTCCTCCCTTACCTTTTCCTCCCTTTCCCACTACCCCCAACCCTAAAATTTTAAAAGATTTGGAAATGAATGAAAAGAAATGCAAATATAAACGCCCACCACCACCACCAGATAGGTGTGGGGGAGAAAGAAGGGAATAGCAAATGGAGTCCAAGGAGTTGGGACTCTTAACTCAGCTGCCCCCACCTTCTTGTCCACACACTCGCGCGCGCACTCACACGCACACACATACACACACCCGCAGTTCCTTCCCCTTCAATGGCTGCTCGGAGACTGAGCCTCCATGACACGGCACCGCCAACCCCCTGGCCTACACTCCACCCACCTCCCGAATGTATTGGTTGATTCTTCAGCATCTTACTACTCCATTGGGTTACATAAATGTCTATCAGTCTTTAGGGAGGACCTGAGCCAGAAACACTGTGCTTATTGGCTACGACCAAGCGCGCAGTTAACTCCGATAGGTCCAGGAAGGTGTTCGTCCCGGGGAAATGATTTTGAATCCCAATAGCCCCCCTCCTTTTCTTTGTGTGATTGGCGCGCTTTCCCTAGGCGCCCGGACGGTTTTGAAGCCTGTTGGGTTTCTTTTTGTTTTTGTTTTACCTGATTTTAGTGTTAAAGGAAGGAAGAAAGCATCCTTCTTACGTGTGGAAGTTGCGAGACAGATAATTTAGCACACGGCACCCACCCCGCTCTTGGCGGTTTTAAAGCACAGCTCCTGCTTTGCAGCCAAAGTGTACAGCAACGTGCACATCACATAAAAAGGACGCCTTCGTGGCACTGTCCTGCCGGAGATAGGCTTCTGGTGCAGAACCAGAGCAGGGATAAAGATGGTAGTTTAACTTCCAGCAGGAAGAACTGAACGATTTTGAAAGCAGTTGGGTGAGGTATAAGTTAGGCACCTTTAAATAAAACTACCCTGGAGGAATTGTTACTGAGGTAATTGTTGCTGTAATAAACACTAAGACCTTGGAGGGAAAACAGTGCTGGCCTAACGAAAATCAGACATCAACGCGCATAGAAATGGTACTGCAATGCCTCTCCTTTCTAAAATCCCTTTGGTTGGTTTCCATGGAAATCTGTAGTTTAAATGTGCTTTTAAAAGTCTGTCAATGTGGAATATAGAAGAGGTGTAAGAATGATTTTAAAAAATTTTGTCTTGAGAGTCTAGTTTTTCTTAGTTCTTGCTTAAATTCTGTCCTTTCCATTCCCTTATACCTTTCTCAGTATAAATACGCAAAGAAATTCCAGATGATTTGGGGAAGGAAGTGGGTGACTTAGTACAACCTCTCCCAGAGCTGAGTGTTTTATTTGCTATTTTTCCAGCTTCTCAAGTTAGAGACCTTAGGATACAGATTTCTAACCACTCCACACCACCTCTCCTCCCATACTGAGACACACAGCTCCTCAAATAGGCTTACATTTAAAATGTAAATATCTGGTATTTAGCATGTTAAGTACTTTAAAGGAAAACAAAATAGTGACTGTCTTTTCCTTGCCAAGTGTTTCCTTTGAATTCCCTGAAAAGGAAATTTTATGAAGATGAAAACAAAGCGGGAGAGGGAGAGCTCTTGGTATAAAATGACATGGCAGGGGGCAGGTATTTGGAGTTAGTTTAGTTAGTTAGTTTGTTTGTTTGTTTGAATACAGGCCAAAGGAAGCCAAGATGATATAAAACTGAACCAAAATGAACTGAGGAACAGTTCAAGGAAGAGTTTAAAAAACAAGAGAAGGAAAAAAGGGGCTACAAAGAAACCTGGAAACACATTTTAGTACCAGCTTAGGAAGAAGTCCTGTGTTCTGATCCCCCTAGCCATTGCAGAGTCTGGAACTCTGGAATGGAATCTCAGAGAGAGTTCAGGGAAGGAGATTCAGATTTGGGAGTCATCCACATATGAGTGATAGTTGAGGGCATGAGAACAAAATAAGATGTCCACAGAGAATGTATATAAGAAGACTTATCAGGCAAAGGAGAGCAAAACATGGTTGAGGGGAAAGAGGAGAGAGAAGTTAAGTTGTCTACCATAGTTGTCAAAGAAATTGAGGAGCAGGTAGAAAAGAAGGAGGTGAATTTGTGGGGAAAAAATGTATGGAAGCCACAGAATTTCAAGGGAGAGATGATTTTGGGGGTTAAATGGTAGGGCTTTTGTAACAGAACACAGTAGACAGAATGGGAGAGTGGGCTAGAAATACTGAATGTGAGGAAAGGCCATGAATTCATTTCCCCACTGGATAGTAGCTGCGGAAAGTACACCATAGTAAGCATAAACAGGGATCCACGAAAGTGGGCCTTACCCCCCAAACCCGTTGTCCCCACCCTCATATCATCTCTTATCTCCATTACCTCAATACCCTGAAACTTTCTAGCCTTAATCAAGAAACCAGGATAAATAAGATGCAGGGGAATAAAAATTCCCCACAGGGCTAGTACACAGAAAGAAAGGTGCCCGGGAAGGGGTTGGATGAAGAAGAATACTACCAGACTAGCAGATAGGTGTATGGAGCTAAATGAAGGATAAAAGAATGAAACACAGTCAGACGTGGAAACAACCTAAATGTCCATTACAGATGAATGGATAAAGAAGATGTAGTGTGCATGTGTATGTATGTGTGTGTGTGTGTGTGTGTGTGTGTGTGTGTGTGTGTATATATATATCTTTAAAAAATGAAATAATGCCATTTGTAGCTACAAGGATGGACCTAGAGATTATCATACTAAGTGAAGTAAGTCATAAAGAAAAAAATACCATTTGATATCACTTATATGTGGATGCTAAAATATGACACAAATGAACTTATCTATGACACAGAAACAGACTCATAGGCATAGAGAACAGACTTGTGGTTGCCAAGAGGGAGGGATGGATTGGGAGTTTGGGACTAGCAGATGCAAACTATTATATATAGAATGAATACACAAAAAGGTCCTATTGTATAGCACAGGGAACTATATTCAATATCCTATAATAAACCATAATGGAAAATATGAAAAAGAATATATATATAGGGACTTCCCTGGTGGCTCAGTGGTTAAGACATCACACTCCCAATGCAGGGAGCTGGAGTTCAATGCCTGGTCAGGAAACTAGATCCTACAGGCATGCTGCAACTAAGAGTTCACATGCCACAAATAAGGAGCCTGTGAGCCACAACTAAGGAGCCTGCCTGCCACAACTAAGACCTGGCGCAACCAAAAAAATAAATAAAAGAATATATACATATATATATAACTGAATCACTTTGCTGTACAGCAGAAACTAACACAACATTGTAAATCAACCATACTTTAATTTTTTTTAATTTCTTTAAATTAAAAAAAAAAGAAATAGAGTCAGGAAAAAAGCCAAACTTGTGAAGTAAAACATGTTTTAAGCTGAAGTAATGAGGCAGGGTTTAAATGGTAGAATAAAGAGTGAGGTTAAGGATTCAGGAGTAAAGGAGCAAGGAGTGGAATGAGTGAGAGGACAGTTCAGAACACTCCTTTAATGCACCAATAAGAAGCATGCATCAGGATATTATTAACTCAACATCTTTAACGTTCAAAAACTAAAGTCATTTCTGCTGCCGAATATCTTCTGTTGCCTCTCCAGATCCACCCTTCACCCTTCTCCACCCTGCTCTGCTACCCAAAACCCACGTGAACTGCATCAAGTCCTATGACTTCCTGCATTTGGTCTATGGGGGAGGGGCACTGACAGGAAATCGGAAGTCTGCAGGAGACTGAGATTGGAGTATTTTTTCCTCAACTGCCTCTGTGTCAGGTGGGTACAAGAGGACCAACTCCTTCTACTGAAAGCCACAGATCTGTTTGGGGCTATAGCCAACACTGTGATGCACCACCCAGATTTTCCTTCAGGAACGAGGACTTATTCCATGGTACTGGGAGTTCTGCCGGAAGATGACCTTCAGCTGTCAGTACTTGTAGGGGTTGCCTCAGCTGAAGAAAGTTGCCTTGCCCAAGGTTATACCTCCTTCTGGGGGCATCCTACATCCAGTGAGTGATCAACACTGGGGTATAAAGGCCCAGCCAGCCCTTTTGCCCTGACTTAAACAAACTCAAGACTCATTCATCCCAGCTCTAGAGCACCCCCAGGGGTTGACTGAGAATTTTGTTGGACTGCATTGCCATTCAGTTTCTCCCACAGCTTAATCCTGCTTCCTTCTCCTCCCTTCCACAGGTATTGGTCCCAAGAGCATTCCCCTGAAAATATCAGTAAATATCCTGAATGCTATTTCCATCTCACAGTTGAGTTCCTAGGGAACCAAACATGTGACAGAGCCCCTCTCCACATAGCTACCGTCTGAGAAAGCCCAAACTGACCTATGGGAGAAACTACATGGAGAAGCCTCCAGCCTACATGGAGAGGTGAGAGGTACCCAGCCAGCCCTCAGTTTCTCCAGGCCCCACTGTTTCCAGCTCCAGCCACTGTCTGATTGCAACCACATAAGAAATCCGGAGCCAGACCACACAGCTGAACCTGTCCCCAATTCCTGTCCCACAAAAACCATGAGAGAGAATAAAATGATCATTTAAACCTCTAAATTCGGAGTTGTTATACAGCAATTGTAACTTGAACAACCCCCTCAATCACATTTTTCTGATCAAGACTCACTAGTGCCCTTTTGCTCTGTACTGGTGATAGTCATTCTACTCTTTTTAGTTTTGCTTATGCTGTTCTTCTACTTTAACCAAAATGATTTTTACCTCCTCTGAATCCTTAGGACTTATTAAACGTATTCAGCGTTTTTCCTATGCTGCCTTGCAACGTCTCATATGTGTTATCTAATTCAAGTTTGCCCGACCAGATTGGAATTTCCTAGAGAAAAACCAAGTCAGTAACTTGGCTTCCTCTGGCATCACTCACAGGCCTGAGCACACAGTGGGTACTCAAGACATGTTCAGTAATCGATTATGTCTCAAATAACTCTGAGATGGTAGTTTAAATTCATACTTCCACTAGGAAATACAGAGTTTGGTTGATGCCTTCTTGAGGAATAAGTAATAGGAGCTAAGGATAACTGCAAACTTCTCTTCCTCTTAACTTTTTACCTTTCCGTTTTCCAAACTAGTTAATTTGCAGTCTCAAGACAAAACTAAGCTGGTGCGACTAATGCCAGTGCATTTTCTCCAGAGTTCGGACTGATTTAGAACCACGAGAAACTTTTCCTACCCATACCTCTGAGAAATCCCAGAAAACCATCCAACAGGGTCACTACTGCCCCTCTTGGCACCAGGATAGATGATCAATACTCAAAGAATATGAACAATTCTACAGGCTCACTGTGCTAATATTCGGTGAAAAGCTTCCAGGTCAACACCCGCCAAGGCAAAGTAAGTTGTTATATTTGTATAGGATCTTAGAGTTAAGGGCTATATATCTCTATATCTATATCTATACCTATATCTATAACTATCTAAAATGAGCTACCTTTCCAAAGGAAAAAAACCCTGAAGTTTATTGTGGCTAAATGGTGGGGTAAATTGTCTCCAAAGATGGCCATGGACGATTTCTCCCACCCTGTGCATATATGGCACTCATCCCATCAAGAAGTGGAGTGTATTTCCCCTCCCGATGAATCTGGGATAGCCTTGTGATTTGCTTTCAGCAATAGAATGTAGTGGAAATAACACCGTGCAAGTTCTGGGCCTAGCCCTTAAGAGGCCTGGTATTTTCTGGTTTTGCTCTCTTAGGGATCAGTTCTCAAATAAAGAAGTTCAACTAGGCTGCTGGAGAGAGAGGCCATATTTAAAGAGAGGCCCTAGATGATGAGAGACTATAAAGAGAGAGAGAGCCCAGACATCCCCCAAGCTGTCCCAGCCACCCCAGTGGAGGTCCCAGCCATGTGAGTGAAGCCATTTTGGATCGTCCAGCCCTTGTCAAGCTGTCCCAGCCAACATCATGTGGAGTGGAGATGAGCCATTCTACCATGCCCTGCCCAAATTTCTGAATCTTAAGTAAATAAAGCATGGTTTTGGTTTTTTTTTTTTTCCGGCCACGCTGCACGGCTTGCAGGATCTTAGTTCCCTGACCAGGGACTGAACTTGGGCCTGGCAGTGAAAGCACCAAGTCCTAACCACTGGACCACCAGGGAGTTCCCAGCACAGCTGTTGTTGTGGGGGTTTTTTTGGTTTTTTTGGCTGTGTTGGGTCTTCGCTGCTGCGCGCAGGCTTTCTCCAGTTGCAGCGAGCAGGGGCTACTCTTCGTTGCCGTGCACGGGCTTCTCATTGCAGTGGCTTCTCATTGCGGAGCACGGGCTGTAGGCACGTGGGCTTCAGTAGTCACGGCATGCGGGCTCAGTAGTTGTGGCCCGCGAGCTCTAGAGCACGGGCTCAGTGGTTGTGGCGCACGGGCTTAGTTGCTCTGTGGCATGTGGGATCTTCCTGGACCAGGGATTGAACCACGTCCCCTGCATTGGCAGGCGGATTCTCAACCACTCAACCACTGCACCACCAGGGAAGCCCCATCGTTGTTATTTTAAACTACTCAGTTTTGAGGTGATTTGTTAGCAATGGATAACAATAGCAAAGCTAGGGATATACTCAAGGTCCTATGATTAGTGCTTTGTGAAGATGAATCTCAAACCCGGTTCCTCTGATCAAAGTTCACATCTTTTTCCGAAGGTGACCATTATAATCCTGTTTAATTCATGTACACAAAATGTTCTGCTCCCTAAAATATTCTTACCCCCATTAATGCCCAAAATGCCACACATAGATATTCAATCTTATGACCCCTGTTGAGATGTAAGAACTCCACTAAATTTTAATTTAGTTGAAGATATTTATCAGATTTTTTTTGAGAAAAGGTTTTGATTGGCACCATGAATACTATAAAATGATTGAACTGCCACACATTTTCCAGGTTTTTTCCAATCTCATTCTTTCTTTAATCTGGGAACCTTTTCTCTGTAGGGATTTTCAGTGAGTGGCGAAAAGGGAAGCATACCATTACAATAAACTCTTGATTTTTGCTGTATGAATACCAAATTCTATGAAATATCTGCAAAAGGTTAAAATTCTAGGTTGATATTCCCCAGTTTGAGTCACCTCTTTATGAGGTGTGCAAAGGGAGTACAAAACAGTTTTAACATTAGTCGAAGTAAAACAAAATTGGGAGAGTAAGTCTCCTAGAAATAAATCTATATTGCAATATCAAATAGAAATGATTTAGAGATTTTGCACTCTAAGAATTATTGCATCATTGCATTTCTCCAGTAGCACAGATAATAGTTACCTTAAAAGAAATGTGTAACCTTGATAACAAGGTAACTTTCAAAAAATAACTTGAAACTTCTAGTTAAACATGGAGAATTTAATATAGTACATACTTATCTCCATTCCTTTCCAAACCTACTAAAATGACTTTGAAGGAATAAACCTAAACCCAAAAGGACAAAGAGACTGAACAAGGAGAAGACAGTTGATGAGAGAGCCCAACAAAATTATGGAATCTGTGAAGCTGATGAACCATGTAGTTCAGAAAGGCTTTCTCCTCACTTCTGATGTTTTCCTTCTTGAAAAAAAGGAGCTCAGTTAGTACAGCTGGGCCTCTCCCAGTCCTTTATTCATCCACCCTAAGTGGGGTATTCCACCTCCCTCCATCCTCTGTGCTCCTGGGAGAGAGAGCCTGTTCATCAGAACACACATTCTGCTGTGTTCCTCCACACTGAGGTCTGCCTGATTCTGGGGTACAGTTAGCAGGCCCACTGACTGTCAAACTAAGCTGCATCCTCCAATCTGGCCTCCAACAGTAATAAAGGAGATACGTTGACCTCCATATTTACTTTTTGCTTTATTTCTCAACTTGTTCAGGATGCTTGCACAAAGAAGGAATGCTAGTATTGGGACCCCCTCAGAGACCCCATTAGACTAGAGGTAATTGTCTTAGCAGAGAGGAGAAAGTTGAAACCTTACTGCCTGCAGGAGATTGAGAGACAAACTGATTTACACTGTAGAACCCCACAAAGATTTTGAATTTGGAAACACTAAGAATCCTTGAAGATGAGGGTGAGCATAGGGCTAAAACAGAAGAAACAGGGCTTCCCTGGTGGCGCAGTGGTTAAGAATCCACCTGCCAATGCAGAGAACACGGGATTGAGCTCTGGTTCGGGAAGATACCACATGCCGCGGAGCAACTAAGCCCATGCGCCACAGCTACTGTACCTGTGCTCTAAAGCCCGCGAGCCACAACTACTGAGCCCTCATGCCACAACTACTGAAGCCCACACACCTAGAGCCCGTGCTCCACAACAGGAGAAGCCACCGCAATGAGAGGCCCGCACACCGCAACGAAGAGTAGTCCCCACTCGCCGCAACTAGAGAAAGCCCACGCACAGCAATGAAGACCCAACGAAGCCAAAAATAAACAAATAGTACACACCCCAAATTAAACCCAAAATGAAATATCACTACACACCTATTAGATTGGCTACTTTTTATTCAACTGACTGTATCAAGTGCTGGAGCAACCAAAGCTCTCAAACACTGCTGGTGGGAATAAAAAACACTATGCAGAACAGTTTGGCAGTTTTCACAAAGTTAAACATACACTTACCACACGACCCAGCACTAGGTATTTAGTTAAGAACAATAAAAACATACGTCCACTCAAAAACCTGTACTTGAATGTTTATAGTGGTTTCACTTGTGGTTGCTGAAAACTAAAAACAGCCCACATATTCTTCAACTAGTGAATGGATAAACCAACTGTGCAGAACCGTATAACAGAAAAACTCAGCAGTAAAATGAAGCAAACTCCTGATACGCAACAACATGAATGAATGCTGAGTGAAAGAAACCTGACTCAAAAGGCTACATGCTGTATAATTTAATGCATAAGACATTCTGGAAAAGACAAACTTATAGGGTGAGAAACAGATCAGGAATTATGTCCGGGACAGGATGATGTCCTGATTATGATGGTGGTTACACGGCTTTATGCATTTGTCAAAACTCAGAACTCTACACTAAAAAGGGTGGAGCTTCCCTGGTGGCGCAGTGGTTGAGAGTCCGCCTGCCGATGTAAGGGACACGGGTTTGTGCCCCGGTCCGGGAAGATCTCACATGCTGTGGAGCAGCTGGGCCCGTGAGCCATGGCCGCTGAGCCTGCGCGTCCGGAGCCTGTGCTCCGCAATGGGAGAGGCCACAACGGTGAGAGGCCCGCGTACCGCAAAAAAAAGAAGGGTGAATTTTACTCCATGTAAATTATACCTCCAGAAACCTGACTTTAACAAAAGGAATGAGTTTGAAATTTTTCATAATAAAGAGTTTTTTTTAAAAGTATACACCCTCTTTCAATTCTACTTCTAGGAGTTGGACAAATGTGTAAATATATATGAACAAGAATATTCTGATTGAAGTATTGTTTGTCATAGGTAAAAATTTTTTTAAAAACGAAAAACACCTACCAGTCCAAAGGCAGAGGATCAGTTAAACACATTGGGTTTCTACTATACAATACCATGCAGTTTAAATTGCTGACAGGGATATATATTTATTGACATAGAAGAATGTTTACAAAGTAGTGTCAAGAAAAAAGGTTATAGGCCCATTATGTATATAGCTTGGTCCTATTTTTGTAAAAAAAATAATATTCATACACACAAAATATATGCATTTAGATATAGCATCATAGAAAAAAAGATTGTAAGTTAGCAGAATGGTAACAGTGGTTATCTCTAATTAGGAGAATTTTGAGTGATGTTATTTTTCTTTTTTGCTTTTTGGAATCTTCTCTTTTCCTTAAAATAATCAGGTATTATTTGTATATTGTAAAATAATAATGAAGAGGAAAAGTGACAAGCCATTGCTAAGATCTGATATTCTCTACCATTCTGGAGCCAACTCCAACATTTCCTTTTTATTTTTTAAAAAAGGAACAAAAAGAAATTCTTGCCAATGTGCACGGATTTGTAACCAGCCAGTGATGGTGCTATTTAAATAAAATATATGTAATACATGAAACAATAAGCATGTTTGATGGTAGAAAAATGGGGAGAATGCAGGATCTATGAGCTCATAAATAACTGCATTTCACTTTTGCAGGTATTGCCTTAGAAATGACTTGAACCTTAAAAAAAAAAAAAAGGTTTGTTGGTTTTGTATTTGTATTTCCTCCTCAAAGCAATGACTCCCCACCAGCTACAGGGAATTAACTGAGGCAGAAGCAGCCAGAGTCAAAAATGTCATCTGTTTCCTTTAAAGGTTTTTGGTTTTGTTTTTAAAGTATCTTACATTTTGAGTGGTGGGTCTGTCAGGGCCTGCTGCTTTGTCCTAGTAATATTTCTACATGACCCCAGCCAAGCCACTTTACCCTTCAAGACTCATGCTCTTTTTTTTTTTTTTTTTTT
>NW_020175391.1:335823-369379 GCF_003031525.2 Neophocaena asiaeorientalis asiaeorientalis | reverse complement strand
CTCCCAGACCGGGGCACGAACCCGTGTCCCCTGCATCGGCAGGCGGACTCTCAACCACCGCGCCACCAGGGAAACCCTCATGCTCTTTTTTTAAAAAATATATAGATATTTTGAAGCAAATAAAATGTCGATGAAAGCACAGCAAGCTCTTTTCCTTTAAGGTTTCAAAGAAAACCCAAATCATTTGTCACAATCTGATCTGAGAACAGACTTCTTATTTGGGGGATGATTAAACCAGTAATAAGCTACCATCGTCACAAGATTTTGCTATATTATCATCTGATTCCTATTCCTATAGCAATTCAGACATAACAATTCTTTAAAAAACAAAGAAAAAGATATCTTTAACTAGAATCTTCTCACTATTGAAAGGAAGTGGCGTAAGTGTTACTGTCTTTTGCTTGGGTTGGAACACAACCTTCATTTGAGTTAGATGAATGGTAGAGAATAAAAAGAAAAGGGAGAAGTCAGGCAGAATGAGGAGGCCACCAGAGCAGATGGAACAAATTATTATAATTCCGGGGCTCCATGATATCCTTCCTTGCAGAGGAAGCAGTTTATTAAATATATTAAGGAGAATCCTGCTTTGACATAACGTATCCTTTGGCGTCATCTCAGAGACAGTGAAGCATGGGTCTGCCTGCTGTGGAGTGCACTTTTTATGTTCTCATATATAACTATAGGCCCTGGTTACGCACCCATCCTGTGGAAACATTGTTGACATCAGCTAAAGAAAATCTCACTGCCAATTGTCCACCCCCCTTGGTTCACATAACACTTTGTTCTACCACTATTTAGAACTTCTCACTGTTGTATTCTAGTAATTGGGTAAGGTATCTGCATCCCCTAAAGAGATTGTGAAGTTCTTGAGGGCTGGGATTATGTCATTAATTTTTTATTTCTAGGGCCTGCCACGTTGCCTAGCACCTAGAAGTACTCAATATATGTTTGTAAACTAGTGAAAGTATTGTTGCTAACCTTTGCAAAAGGGACTGCAAGAACAATTCCAGATGGCTGGAATCTCTACAAAGAATGGCAAACTCCTGGGAATCCCCTGGCAGTCCAGTGGTTAGGTCTTGGTGCTTTCACTTCCGTGGCCCAGGTTCAATCCCTGGCTGGGGAACTAAGATCAAGCCAGGCCGTGCGGCAAAAAAAAGAAAAAAGAAAAGCAAACTCCTTACCACCTCTGCTCCTCCAATAGGTGTAGAGCACTGATTCTCAGGTGTGGGCCCTCAGACCAGTACCATCTAACAGGTCACCAGGGGACCTATTAGAAATGCAAGTCTCTGGGCCGTTCTCACCTTCTGAGAAGGACCACATTCTGCCTATGGAATGTGTCTCTCTGCTTTCACTTTTAGGGATTCAAGAATCCCTCTTGAATTCTTTCCTGAGTGAAGCCAAGGACCCTCACTTGGCAGCCTGTCCCAGGAACTTGCCCAAGACCTGGGACATGACCATCCTCTTGTGCCCCATTTTCCTCCAACCTCTTTACAAAGCGTTATTAATAAATCTACTTTTTACCTATCAAAAAATGCAAATCTCTGGACATACCCCAAACCTACAGAATCAGAAACCTTGGGTCAGAGGCCCAGAAATCCGAATTTTAACAGGCTTTCCAGGTGATTCTGATGTACAATGACGTTTGAAAACCAAAAAGAGAAAGTTCAATGGCGCCTATGTCCTTTTTCTGGCTTAGCTTAGCAGCTCTATGACTAGCCATGGGAGAATCCATAAATCCCTCAAAACTCAGTCTTTATAGAGTATAACAAGAGAGTTGAAATGATGCCTGAGGACCCTCCTGGCCTAAAATTCTGGGAAAAGGCAGAAAGAAAGTAAATAAATATTCCAGTGACTAGACTCATTCATTCAATCAGCAAATATTTATGTACCAGGCAGTGTTCTGAGCATGGAATCAATGCATGACACAAAGTTACTCCTTTTTAATTAAAGTTGCAACATTTCAGACCACAAACTTTGACCTGTCTTCTGTCTACAAGATTCTCATACTGCATCTGTCATGCGATGTGAACTGGAAAACCGAGAAAATGATCCAGAGTTCTGACCAGCCCCTCCCCCAAATTACTTTGACGTTAATTCTTGAAAGTTTTTGTGTTTGCTTAAGGGCCTTCAGTACCAGTGTGTTAGAAGACAAGCGTGTGATAATAAATGTGATTATCAAAATAGACTATCTCTATGTTACTATGTTACTCACGGCGCAAAGTTGCTTGCCCTTTTAGGAAACCGAATCCATCTAATTCTGTCTCCTCATCGATTCTTTCTTCTAGGCAATTAGTCACCACCTGTACTGTTTGAGCAAATTCCTGTGTTGACCATTCCTCTTTCCTTTTGATCTGCCTCCCTCCCTCGCTGAACTCTCATATTCCCCACCACACAAACTCAGAGCACTTAGTGGGTTACTGCAAGGTGTTTTAGACTATTTACCCTATTTAGTAAGTTTAAATATCCTTTTAAGAAAGGACCCTTTAAGGGACTTCCCTGGTGGAGCAGTGGTTAAAAATCAGCCTGCCAATGCAGGGAACGTGGGTTCGAGCCCTGGTCCGGGAAGATCCCACATACCGCGGGGCAACTAAGCCCGTGCACCACAATTACTGAGCCTGCGCTCTAGAGCCCGTGAGCCACAACTACTGAAGCCCTCAAGACACAACAACTGAGCCTGCGTGCCACAACTACTAAAGCCCACGCGCCTAGAGCCCGTGCTCTGCAACAAGCCACCGCAATGAGAAGCCCATGCACTGCAACGAAGAGTAGCCCACGCTCGCCGCAGCTAGAGGAAGACCCAACGCAGCCAAAAATAAATAAATAAATAAATTTATTAAAAAGAAAAAAAAGGGCCTCTTAAGAAAAAAACAAACCCTTGGGACTTACCTGGTGGTCCAGTGCTTAAAACTCCACGCTCCCAATGCAGGGGGGCCAGGCTCGATCCCTGGTCAGGGAACTAGATCTCACATGCATGCCACAACAAAGATCCCATGTGCCGTGACTAAGACCTGGCACAGCCGAGTAAATAAATAAATAAAACAAGGCAAGAAAAAACAAACCCAAAAGTCACCACACTTGGATACCTTTGACTCTCTGACTGGTTCATATTGCACTGCATTTGGAAGGACAGGAGATGGCGCCAGAAGGCAGCAGAACTTGGTTTTAGCAGGGTTTCAGCCAACCCCAGAGTGAGCAAAGGGCTAGAGGGAGAAGTAGGAATTAAAAAAAGGCGTCAGAGTTTGAGTAGCAACTGTGGGGGGCTTTTTTTTTTTTAACATGTAGGGGTCCTCCTGACACTACTCCAGATCAGCCTGGTGACCACAGGAATATCCACAGTAAAGCCAAAGGTAAAAATAAAGGCAACTCCGATAAACATTTTAAATAAATAAAGGCAAGTGCCTGGAGTTTGCCTCCTTTCCCCCTCTCTCCTAGATACCAGGGCCTTTGTCCTTTTGGGAAGCATGAGGGCCTGGAGGGACTGCTCACTCAGAAGTGGGAAGGTGCTGATTTGGGGCTAAGACATCTTTGTGAAACATTATTCAGTTGTGTAGGCAAAATCCCAAAGCCCACCAGTAGTGAAACACTTCCCAGAAGGAATCACACACAAAACATTTTGAATTGAAACTTTAAAAATTAAAAAATTCATAGACAACCAGGAGGTGGCGCCTGGTAAGACACATGACCTACCTTGGGAGGCTGCATCACAGCCCCAGACACTCCAGGGGAACTCTGTCCTGGCAGAGGTCATTCTGTCCGGGCCTCTTCTTTCCTACCTTGCAAAAGATGTCTCTGCTTTCTTTCTTTTTTCTGTTCCTCTGTGTTAACTATCCTGATTCCCAGGAAGTCTAATTTACACTTTAAGCCTTTTCTTCTTCTTAGATGGGATGAGTGGGGCTTTGGGGGAACTTTGAAACATAAAACTTATCTGTAAGGGAAAAGTAATTCGGAGGGTGATGAAAGAATTAAAAAGGAAATGACATCTGCAAAATGGCTTTGCTTTCCAGATCAATCACAGTGGACAGAAAAGCATGGTAGGCTCCTGCCTCTGCAGGGGCTGATGATCTAGCAGATGCATTATTCTGTTCACTTGGCTTTTATCCTGCACCCTTATTTAGCTTCCGCTCCCTTTGTTTTGGCTATTTATTGCTACTTGGCAGAAGCAAGGAGGGCAGAAGGAGCTCAAACGGGTGCATCTTTCTGGCTGTGACTCCGGTGAAGGGTATCAGGAAAAAGAGGTTTCAAAGTCTGGCCTGAAGTTATCTTTGGGTTTCACATTCTGTAGTGAGGGATTTAGGATGTACATTCCAATCGGGATTTCCAGTCCCGTGGGGGAACAAACACCAGCCCACATTCCTGAGACTCGGCAGCCTCTATGCTCCACTTGCCCAGTTCTCTGGTGGCACGTTTCACTCCGTCCCAAAAGTCCTGCCTCAGCCCTTTGTTGGGCAGGAGGGAAGACCCTGGGCCCCTCTTCCACTCCAACGGGATCACATGGTCTCTCTCTGCTCCCTCCCCTCTCTTTCCCTGGAGTCCGCCTTTTTTCTGATGGTGGTAGTGATTGTTTCTAAGGTCACCCCGTCTCTCCTCCTGCCCTGGCCACCGTGCCAGGGGTCAGTGTCCTCTTTGGTGACAAAAGCCGCCCTAGATCTGGGCTCCCTGGGGAGGGAGATGGCTGGGCCTCACAGTTGGAGCCGCTGTCTCTCCAGGGTGTTGCTGCAGCCCCGCCCCCCGCTGGGCACACAAATGGGCTTTATTCAGCAAACAAAACCACCCCCTCCCAGGCCACACAGGCACGTGGACCCAGCCTCACCGTGGGAAGCCGGTGGTGACAGGCGCAGGAGAAGGAGATCGCTCCAAACAAATTCTCTTTGCCTCACTTCTCTTCTTTATTTTCCACACCCCACGTTCTGGTCCTTGACTTCCTCCCCTCCACCCGCACCCTGAGTCTCCCAGCTCCTTCTCGTTTACCTCTCTCCTAACTCTGCACTCTTCCTATTCCAGGGTGCTCACATTCTGCAGGGCGTGGGGAACGGGTCCTCCCACCATCTGCCCTACACCATCCAGGGAGTTGCTCCTCAGAGGAGAAGCCAGATGGGGAATAAGAACCCCTGAGGGAGCTGGATGGGACCCCAAAGGATCGGACCCCCAAACCCTCCGTTCCTGCCCCCGCCCATTCCAGTGTCTGTGTGAATAGCAGAGGAAGGAAGAGCTCACCCCAGCTGCGCTCCTGAGCCAGGGCCAGGGCCCCTGTGAAACCCACTGCGCTGCGCTCTGAGCAAGGCCATCCTGCATGCTTAATCGGCTATTTAAGGAGCTGTTCGCCAACAACCCAGACAGTCCCCACTCTCCACGTACACCCGTCCAGAGCCACCTTAAAAGCGGGAGGCAATTGTGAAGTAGCTGGCCAGCAAGTGGAGTGAAGACTGCAGAGGGAGATAAAAAAGAGAGGGCAGAAAGAGAGGCAGAGAGAGATTTATCCTGGGGACCCAGAAACTCACGGTACCCCACTGAAAACCAAATCCCCTGGAAGCCCGCAGAGGCACAAAGAAAGCAAGAGAAAAAGATAAATACACTCAACTCCAGGAAACTTCTCTTCTCTCTCTCCCACCCCTCCGCCTCTCTCTCTCCCCTCCTCTCTTCCCCTCTCTCCCTGCCCTAGTCCTCTAGTCCCCAAACTCCCAGTACCTTGTGTTTCTTCCAGGGATACCATGTTGTTCTTCACGCTCCTGCTAGAGGTGATTTGGACCCTGGCTGCCAACGGGGGTAGGTACATCTGGATGTCTGTGTGTGTGTCTGTGTGTGCTGATGTACACATGTTGCCATGCATGCTTAACGGAGGAGGAGGAGTGTAAGAGGAAGCCTAGTGCTAGAATAATAGGCTCGGGAAAAGACGGGACTGGGGAGGAGACCACTTTCCTTCTTTTTCTTTGCCATTCCAGCCTTGCTGTTAGTGGGGATGGGGGCAAACTAGCCTGGGTCAGGATGTGTACACACACTGCGGGAGTCACTTTGCAGGCTGCAAATTCTCTCTGGAGCTCCTTCCCCCACTGCCCTGGTCCCAGGCAACCCTCCTGGTCTTCTTTATTTACAAACTCATCCAATTAGGGAGCCAAAGAGGCCTGGAGTGAAAGGATAGAGGACTGATGGGGTGGGGGGAATACTCTTGCCTCCTGCCAAACTCACACCCTGATCCCTGACTATGAACTTCATGGCCAAAGTCCCCTCTCGGTTCTATGGGGCGACTAATTTCCCGGTTTTTCCTGAAAGCTGTAGCAGTAACAGTCAACACTCTTGGGCCCTTTACAATTTACGCAGGACTTTCAGGAACTCCCAGGAGAGGAGGAAGGACTCTTGGGGGGGGAACAGGCTGAGGTGCTCCAGGAATGTCCCCAGAACCCCTAGCCCTCATCTTTGTGATCCCTGTGTCTAGCACATAGCAGGTGTGTAATTAAAATTTGTTGGAAGAACAGGATGAGGGGGGTATCTAGAGGGCAGAAGGGGAACACAAAGAAGATGATGGTGAGGGGCACCCAGCCGAGGAGAGTTGTAGATTGCGCCTGAGGAGAAAGGAACAAATTGGGGAAAAGGAGGAAGAGATGTAAAACTACTGTGCTGAGGATTTGGTGGGAGGGGAGGGCAAGGCTCTCAGCCTGCCCAGAACCAGGGAATTCGAGTTGTTGAAGTGTCCCACTGAGCTGGTGAGTGAGAGGCTGCCTCCAGCCCTCCCTTGCGCTGCTTTTCAGAATTGTCTGAACGAAGGGATGGGCCAGGAGAAGAGCCCAACGATGAGATAAAGGATATCTTAGAAGTCTGAGGGGTTTGTTTAAGGGAATAAGAGAGAGAGAGAGAGAGACAGGGAGGAAGTTAGAATTTTTCTCCAAAGTTTCTAGCAGTTTGAATAATGCAGAGACAACCCGCAGGAAGGCCTCCCTTTCCCCTTGAAGCAGTTTGGCCCTGGGTGAGAGCTGGACCAGTAGACCCCCGACCTTTTAGCTGGAGACAGGACTGCACCAGAGCCTGGCATGTGACCCAGCTGGCAGTGCCCTTTTCCACACACAACGCTTCACTTTCATCCTGTCCCTGCCAGCCTGGCGGCCTGTGCCCACACATTACCCTCAACGTGGAGCGGACCCTGCCCGATTCCCACCTTCCCCAGCCATCTGGGAATCTAGGGAGCAGAGGTTCCTGGTGATGGGGAAAGTTTCCTTTAGAGTTCCTGGGACCAGAGGAGGAACTTAAATGTTAATTCACAGCTCAGTGCCTTCTTTCGTGCAATGCTTCCAAGCAAAGGAATAATGGCCCTCTCCCCTCAGCAGCACTGCCCGCCCACGCTGAACTCCTTGCCCCTCTCTTTGTTCCAGTCCCTTTCCTCCAAACCCTACACCATCACCTCAGCCCCATCTTCTAAGGGTTAGATTGGCTTGGCAGAGGCTGTAGAAAAGTGAGGGTTGGGTATTTTGCACATTTGGATCCAGGTTAATTTTAGTCTCCTGGCTTTATCTCTTTTCATTTCTCCTCCCCCTTTACTCAGCGAGCACAAGCACAGCCTGGCTGGTGATTTTAAATAGGCCCCCGCCTCGACCTTTCCACCGAGGTGTCCAGTTTCAGGGCTTCCTTTGGGAAGTGCTAGAGCAGAGGGAGGAGAAAGGGGGGCGGGGTGGAGGAGGGCCCTGCCCCAGGCTGCGCTGGCTGTAACTCAAATTATTCTGCCTTGCAGGTCAACACTGGACATATGACGGTGAGAGCAGAACCCAAGGCCTACCGACGCCCCTTTCCCACTGGGACCTCTTCACCTGGCGGGAAGACTTAGCCACGTGGGTTGGGAGGTTTCCTCCAGCTTCTCACCCTGGCTCCTTCCTTCCCCGACTCCCCATGCCTCAGCTTTCACATATATGATTCCTAGATGCTGTTATAACAATCAAATCCCACACACCCTGATTCAGCAGAAAAGCCAGTTATGTCCTCAGTCAATCTGTGCGGGAGTGAGGGAGCTGGAGTGGAAAGGGAACTGGGTGGGGAAAGGCGCCATAAGCTTAGCTGCCAATTCTCCCCCTGGCTCTCTTTCTATCCTGATGGATCCTACCCCCACCTGAATCTGGAATTGGGACACAGCTTGAGGTCAGGGGTGAGGAAGAGGTCGGCAGGACAGTTTGTGACCCTGGCAGAGGTGGAACCCGATTCCTTTGCGTTTCTGATTAATAACTTAAACCGAATTCCAGAGTCAATGCAAGGTCCAGTGCGAAAGCAAGAAGTGAATGATGGAAAGTCAGTAGATCTGAATCTTAAGGCCACCTGATAGGGAGTTCCCAAGAAGACCCTACCTCTCTAGGACCATTTCATTTCCCCAGTTTTCCTGCTCCTACTCAAATCCCACCTTTCTGGGTATGCGGGCTTTCTATCCATCCCCTCTTCCTCTCATTTAGCTTTCTTGTCTTCCAACAAGAGGACAAGTAAAAGCAACTGCTCCCCGTTCATCAGGAGAGCTGGGGAATCATCACTGCCTCTGCGTAGGTGAAGGGACTGCAGCAGCAAGTCCAGCAGGGGCTCCTTGCTCACCCAGCCCCGCACACCTAGGGGCTTCATCTGGGGTGGAGAGAAGTGCATTTCTGCCTCCACACGGGTAAAGCTGGGTGAAGGGTTGCTGAAGGGTGGTTAGGGGCTGGAAGACAGGACAGATGTCTGTGGTAACCCCCACCAGGTCCACATGGTCAAGACCACTGGCCAGCCTCTTACCCTGAGTGTGGAAGCAACGCCCAGTCCCCCATCAACATTCAGACAGGCAGTGTGACTTTTAACCCTGAGTTGCTACCTCTGCAGCCCCATGGATATGAACAGCCTGGCACCGAGCCTTTGGACCTGCACAATAATGGCCACACAGGTAAAAAGACCAGGTCTCCAAGGAGGTATAAGCTCCAGTTCCAATCTTAGGAGTCAGAAGTGAAGAAGCATTCTCCTAACTTCTAAATTCTCAGAAGGTTTCGTCTATAAATTTGGAGACATGAGAATGGGGATCAGGCTCCTGTAGCCAAAGGTGGGCACTGAATGTGTATGATCAAGCTTTATGGGTGGGTTAGCATCATAGCATTGACTAGATCTTTACTAGAAAAGCAGTGGCTAGGACTTCCAGCCAGTGGTCCAGTGGTTCAAACTCCAAGCTCCCACTGCAAGGGGGCACGGGTTTGATCCCTGGTCGGGGAACTAAGATCCCACATGCCACACGCAGGGTGCGGCCAACAAGCAAAAAGAAAAGCAGTGGCTAGGACTTCCAGCCAGAGGACCAGTGGTTCAAACTCCAAGCTCCCACTGCAAGGGGGCACGGGTTTGATCCCTGGTCGGGGAACTAAGATCCCACATGCCACACGCAGGGTGCGGCCAAAAAGAAAAAAGAAAAGCAGTGGCCTATGGGAAGAAGTGGGTGATGTGCAGGGAGACAGAAAAGGCTGGCCAAATCTCCCCAAAGTGGTGGCAACCCAGGGGTGGGAACATATCCACATTCGTCCAACCCTAACTCGCTCTCTTTCCCTCACAGTGCAACTCTCTCTGCCCCCTACCCTGTATCTGGAAGGACTTCCCCGAAAATACGTAGCTGCCCAGCTCCACCTGCACTGGGGCCAGAAAGGATCCCCGGGGGGGTCAGAGCACCAGATCAATGGCGAAGCCACAGCTGCAGAGGTACCAGGGAGCAAAGCCTCGATTAGGACACAGTGGTAGGCACTGTCGGTGCCAGGGGGAAAGGAAGGATCTGGAAACTGGGAAAAGTCATACTTGGGGGAAAAGGACAAGCTTTGTGGGACAGATTTAGGGCGTGCTAGAGGTGGTGGTGGTGGCTAGGATAAAAGCTTTTGGGAGGGGGTGGTGGAGAAACATTAAATGATTCAATTCCCTCTCCCCTCCCTCAGCTCCACATCGTACATTATGATTCTGATTCCTACGAAAGCTTAAGTGAGGCTGCTCAGAGGCCTCAGGGCCTGGCTGTCTTGGGCATCCTCATTGAGGTCAGTGGCCCCCAATCCCTCCTTGGTCTCTCTCCACTTCCTCTGTATTCCTCAGTCCTATTCTGCCCATGTCTGTTGCTGGTCGCCCTCCCAAGACAAGTCAGCAACCCATTCTGACTATTTATCCTATACACAAATGTCTTACTCCAAACATGGACTCATCCCGAACTCTCTCACCCTTTCCTCCCCATACAGGTGGGTGAGACTAAGAATCCAGCTTATGAACACATTCTGAGTCACTTGCATGAAATCAGGCATAAAGGTGAGCCCTAAAAATCTATCTTAAGACAAAGTAACATTAATTAGGCTTCAGGGAAATTTCTCAAAAAGGCCTGAGAGGCCTGGAACGAGGCAGTGAGTTGGGGCCGGAGTAGGTAGGGTGTTCGCTTCTAGGAGCCCTGTCTAGGTAAGCGAGGGTGCAGTGAGAGGGAGATGAGTCCTAGTCTGTTCTTGCCCAGATCAGAAGACCTCAGTGCCTCCCTTCAACCTGAGAGAGTTGTTCCCACCACTGCTGGCACAGTACTTCCGTTACAATGGCTCGCTCACCACACCGCCCTGCTACCAGAGTGTGCTCTGGACAGTCTTCAGTCGAAGGGCCCAGATTTCAACAGGACAGGTGAGTGGTGGAGAGGTGAGACAGCAGACATAGTTGTAACCTCAAACCCTTTCCCACTCCCGAGAGCGAGTGCCACTTGTCCCTTAATCCCACTCTTCTACTTCTCAGCTGGAAAAGCTTCAAGAGACACTGTTCTCCACGGAAGAGGAGCCCTCTAAGCTCCTGGTACAGAACTACCGAGCCCCCCAGCCTCTCAATCAGCGAACGGTCTTTGCTTCGTTCATCCAAGGTAACTGTACAGGGCTCGGAAAACGAGACGGGAAACTGGGGGACTCAATGGCAGGAACTAGGGAACCCCTGGGAAGGAATAGAAGGCTAACACGGGAAGGGATTTCCAGGACTTGCTTGGACTGGGAACCACACCCCAACCCCGAGTACTGGCATGGTGTGCTACTCCCAACTGGGGTGGGGATCTAGTCTCACTGACCCAAGTTTTCTTACCTTACAGTGGGATCCTTGTATACCACAGGTAAGACAGGCCTACCCATGTATCGAGGGGTGGAGTGCAGGGTAGGGTTCTCCTCAGTGAGTTAGGGAAAAGCTCAATATCTATGTTAGTCTTAGGCTGACACCTTCCATCTTTCTCTCTCCCAGGTGAAATGCTGAGTCTGGGAGTGGGAATCCTGGTTGGCTGTCTCTGCCTTCTGCTGGCTATTTATTTCATTGCTAGAAAGATTCGGTGAGTTCCTATTCTCCATTCCTCCAGTCCTTTCTTTGGCGTTGAAAAGCATTCGCCTACTCCACCTCGAATCTGTTTCGCCTAGGACATTAGCCATTTCCACGAACCATTCTCCCTTTCAGGAAGAAGAGACTGGGAAACCGGAAAAGTGTGGTCTTCACCTCAGCACGAGCCACCGAGGCATAGACTCCTTCCCGGTCACCACAGATGGCTTCCCCTCGCCTATCAGGGAGCTTCTAAAGTGGGGTGCTGGGACTGGCCAGAAAATACTGTAGGAGTAGGCTGACATCCCTCCTTCCTCCAGACAGCCCCTACACAGAGGTATGGACAGGCTCTCATTCAAGGAAGAACAGAACCTTCAGCCTCTCAAAACATGTAGATAAGGACAGCCCTATGTTGACAATGCAGAGGGTGAACTGTGTTTAGTTGTAGGGGAAGCTGGGGATGTGCCCCAAAGTCCCCCACCCCCTCATCTTTGTATCCCTGTCCCGAGATATAGTACAAGATCTCCCCTTAGGAAAAAGGGTTGCTGCTGCTATGTTTTTTTCCCTCAATATATTAGGAAATTAAATTTGCCGACTCCGCCTCTGGCCTTACTTTGGGGGCTCTTGAGAATGGGAGAATTCCTTAATGCCTCAGATGGCAGAGGTGGGCAAAGGGTATGGAAAAGGAAGAATGGGTGAGTAACTCCTTCTACCCCAATCCTGGAGAAGGGGAGATCCACTGCTGGAAAATGCTTAACCCAGAGCTTCTGACATGTTAGACCCCCAGCCCAGATTTCTGCCCTTGTATCAAAGCTATGCTTGGAGGGAACCAGAGGTTGCCAGGTTAGGAGGGAGGTTGGAAAAGAGACATGAGAGGGCAGAAACCTCAATCAACATGTTATCCCCTCCTTTTAAAGCCAAGTTCCCCCACAATTATAAAGTCCTTTTTATTGGTCAAAATCACAATCACCTTGATTAAAAGGATGGGATATGCCATCCTCAGCAGAAAATGATACAGTTTATAGAAAACCTCCCCGCCCCCCCCCACATCCCCCAATTAAAAACTAGAAAAAAATCTGCCCTCCTTCCCTGCGATGTTACGGTAGGCTGACTTCCCCAGTGGCACTGCAGCTCTGGAGTGGGCCAGCTCCCCGCAGCACCCTCCAGTTCACCTTGGGGAGAGGAGGGATGCTGGTGGTCAAGGAGGTTGAAACATTAGTTCCAGTAATACCAGTTCCCAAACATGCACTTCCTTCCTTTCCCCCAAAGCCTGGGACCAAGGGGAAAGCTGGATAGATATAAGCCCAGCCATAAGGAGCAATTTGAGGAGGGAAAATATAGTCCAAGGAGGTTAGGAGAAGAATTAACACATACTTCCTCCCTCCTCCCGCTTCAAAAGAAAAAGGCAATTTGGGGGTCTTTATCACACCAGAAACGGTTCCCCTCAGACCTGAGAAAAAGACTTAAGATATCCAGTCTGGGGAGGGGGTACTGGGAAACTCAGAGCTCATCTACCCTTGAACCTCCAATTGACTTCATCTCCACAGCAATGGCTAAACTAGGTCCCTTTTCTTGGCAACCTGCACTGTCCAGAACAGGAGATGGAGAAATACAGGGCGAGGAATCAGGAGGGCACCCCAGGCCCAGGGGTCCCCCCCAAGGTTCCCTCAGTCCTCGGGTGGGATGCGCAGGGCAGAATACACCATCACCCGACTGTCCTCCTGCCGTCGGCCTGCAGAGGGGAATGGGGGTGAGTCTTGGGCAGGGTGAGAGCAGAGCACTGACACATGGGGAGTCCTGGACAACAAGGGGGGGGGTCCCCAGATGGTGGGGATAAGTGCAGATTCAAACCCACCAGTCACTGACTGGCTGAACCCAGACTGCTCCTGGTAAAGCCTAGAGACTAAAGGTCATGAGTGGACAAAGCAAAACCCTGAAGGTGGTGGAATAGACCGACGAGGAGACAGAGAATGGTGGGCAATGGACCCGGGCTAGGGCTGGGCTCAGTCACGGGCAGTGGGCAGGCAGGTGGGATCTGTCAGGCGATCAGTCCAGGTAGTCAGTCCTTACACGAGAGACTGCGCTGGATACTTCGGAAGGACCCTCCAGCTGTGATGAAGGCCCAGAGCCCCATGGAAACAGTGACTGCATAGATGGGCAGCAGGCTGGCCTCGTACCAGGGGTTCAGGAATGTCTGGGGATGGGGGAAAGAGTAGAAAAGAGGTTAGATTCTTCCTCTAATCCCCACATTCTCTTTGTGCCTTTGACCCAAATCTCCCCCAGATATCTCACTCGAATCTCCCAGTCCTTCAGAACACCAATATCATCACGGTTAAGGGCATTTGTGATTTTTCAGCCCCCTCAGAGGTTTCTGCCACTCCTGCTCACCTCAGGCCATCTGCATTAGTTTGACTAATCCATTCAAACTCCTCCCTAGAGCATCCCCAGAGCAGGTTATACAATTGATGCTGAGGTGAGAGACGTCTAAAGACTCACCTTTCTGCCTCCTCCCAAGGTAAGTTTTTAAATGTTAAGAAGTGAGAATATATTTCCCCTCCATCCCACTCACCATTAAGTTCTTTTCTCTCTAACTCAGGCCCCTGTCCCCAACTCACCAGTCCCGATGTCAGTAGGTGACTCCCAACCACCAGGCCCAAAGCCCAGTACCGTCTCCTCTCACAGGCATCAAAGAACACAACTCCCCAAAAGGTATGGAGCAGGATAATGGCTGCTGTCAAAAAGGCTGCAGGGAGGGAGATGGGGATGAGATACATCCCTCATCTTCTCCCAGCCTCCTGAGATGTTGAGCCAAAGAAGTCTCCCAGGGAAGGCCAATAAATCAAATCAGGGTCAGGGATGAATGGGGCATGGAGGCAAGAAAGAAAGTGGACCTTACCTGAAGTCAAGAAGTAATAGGGTGAATCTCCATGGATCCCAACCACACCTGGCCCAAGAGCATCGGCCAAGATATTGATAACAGAGAAGACACCACTGATGATACCGAAGGAAAGAAAAAAGTGGGGGGGGGGGAGGGAGGGCTTCATCAATGTCAAAGATCACTATAGCCTTATTACCAGTGATCCCTCCCCATTCCCAGTCACAGTTCCCCCACACCTACTCTCCCTCCAGACCACCTCTCCTTGGAAGTCAGGTATGAAGAAAAACAAGAAGCCGCTTAGGACATGTGGATGTTTAGAGACTTCCCTGGGAGAGAGGAGTGTCCAACTCCCTCCTCCAGTCCCTCTCCCTTGGCTCACCATAGGCCATCTGGCGGATGGAGATGGGTGATCTTCCGTCCTCACTCAGCGATGCTAACCCCTCATCTGCCTTCCTGGGGTGGGGTGGGTGGGATAGGGGAAACATGAGGGAGGGCAGGAATCGCCTTCCCCTCTAATATCTTCCCTTAGTACCTCCTCGTTCAAACCACCACCCAGGGCTGCCCCACTTATAGTTCAGTCTTCTGCCCTTCTCCCCTCCAGACCACCCCAACTCCTTACTTAAGCAGCTTGTAGTAGGCAAAGCGGAACACCTCCTGTAGAAGGACAGAGACTGCAGCACCAAAAATCAGGAGGCCATACTGGAGTCGGGCATCCGACCGGTCGGTCACATGGACCAAGATGAACCAGACCACAGAGGCCAAGAGCAGGGAGACCAGCCAGAAAAATGCCCTGAGGAAAGACAAAGGCAATCAGACAAGCAAGAGTAGGCGGCAACCAGGGAAATCAAAGAGGGTAACCAACCAAGGCTGCAGCATAAAAAGTGGAAGTTAGACTTCCGGATTGTCCAGGGAGACAGGGAGGAGATAGGATAGGTGTCTCCACCAAGGGAGTTTGTAGGGATCTGAACGCAGGGAAAGGGTAAGAAATCTGATTAAAGAGTCTTCAGAGTGATGAGAGCCAGAGTGTAGCAGGACAGGAGGGCGAGGTATCCATTCCTGGATACTCCCTTAAGGCCGGCCGAGGTCAGCACAGCCCCCTTCCAAGTCTTCGCCTTGGGCCTTCTCGGACGTCGCAGGAGGAGTATAGGAGGAATCTGTGCGATCTCTGGAAGGCGGAAACCAACTGCGGGAAAGGGTGAATCACCCAGATCCCTGACTCGACCCTCTCCAATCTTCACCTCCGACTTGTCTCCCCCTCTCAGGCTCCCAGGCTCGCCCCAGTTCCTCCAGCCCCTTTCGGATCTCTCTCTTCGGCGTCCTCCCGCGTCTCCCCAACCCCTTAACTCACCCGGCGACCAAGATGATGACGCGAAGCGGGTCTCCTGCCACAGTGATCAAGAAAAGCGCAAAGGCCGGGCCGAAAGCGACGAAAGTGCATCCGAAAAACACTGCGGCCCCCATGGCTGGGCTGCTGGGGGCGAGGTGGAGGCCCGGCCAAGAGAGGCGAAGGGATGAAGCACGCCAGCCAGGGAGTCCGCGTGGGGTGGCGACGCGACCCCGTGAGGGGCGCGGTGCAATGTCACCCCGGACCCCCGGGAAGGCGGGGACACCGAAACCCCAGATACAGGTCGGCACGACTTCCTCTACGGAAGCCGAGGAGGGGACAAACCCCTGCCGCGTCCCCATGGCCACCTCCCATCTAATCCCCACCCCCTGGAGGCCAATGGAGAACTCGCGGGGGCGGAGCTGCGGAGGCGGGGGCGTGGCTTCACGACGTGCTGGGAGTTGTAGTCCTGCCCTGCTCCTGGACCTCGGCCCTGGGAGTGGCTCCAAACTGTTAAACCAGTGGGCTGGGCCCGAGCCCAGTTTCCTGGTTCGGTTCGACTTTGGTCGCTGTTCCCTTTCGGTATTTTATGGGGCAGGGTGGTAGCAATCCTACGCTTCTTGAAGAGCTGCAGAGGGGGGAAAATCCTGTTGGAACCTAAAGGACAAATACAAAGAAAGCACAGGATAGAGGGTGCAGGGAGATAGGGACGGGTATTGTTCTTACTTGAATGAGAGGAAATGAGCTAGAGCTACTGCCTAAGAGATGAAGGTTACACTTAAAAGTAGGAGCTCTTTGAACAGGCTAGTATAGGAAGCATGCAATACAGTGTATCGCTAATGGAGCCTTCATCCGTAATGACAAGAGAATCAGAGGGAAGTAAAAGGAGCCCGGAGAGCAATGTTAGGAAGGTTAGAGGGGATTTTGAGTTAAAATCGGGAGTTAGAGTTGTTTGTAAAAAGCAATTCGAGCTATGGAGTTGGAAAATGACACCCCACCACCACTAGCCCGCCAAGTTACTCAGTTCCTTTTATGTCATACTTCCTCCATTTATTTTCTGAAAATGAACCTCAGTGGTGTCTTTTCCTCAGGCTGGGGGAAGAGAAGGCGCAGAGGATGCATATTAGAGCAAAAGAAAGTTAAAGTATGAGAAGAGGGTATTGTATCCTCATTTGGATGCAGGTGGGGTTAGTCCTTAGGGAGGATGTTTGGGAAAAAGAGTACCAGGATGGGAAAGTGAGGGAAACTGGAATATTGTTCTTGAGAGAGTAATCAAAGTACCCAAAAAAACTATAGAAATTCTTCAGAGAGAACCAGGCTTACTTTCCTTCCTGGAAATGATTTATGGCAATGTATAGATGTACATCCACATAAGAGTTTTCCATTTTTTTCCAGGAAATTCTGGAAAGGAGCTGAAGGAATAGATTATATAGATGTACGTGAGAAGTCACCATGCAAATCCTCCCCCAATAAGGTTAAGAGGGTGGGAACATCCTGGCCAGTGCTCAAGACTCTATTGTCTTGCTTCTGAGCATAGCAATCCAGAAGAGAGAGGGATAAGACAACTCTTCTCATCTCTCCTTTGAGCTGTTGCCACAGCATTTGCTGACTTAAGAACGGGAATCAAACCTATCTCGTTCATTGGTAGTTCCACAGAGACTTGCGTAGACTACTCATAGTAGATGTTGAATAGATGTTTATTAACTCCCTTAAAAAAAAAATACCTGCATTCTTTTCTTATTCCCTTGCCTCTGAACCCTGAATTGCCTATCAGACTAGGCCTAGCACACTGTGCCTAGCACATACATTATGTTTGATGTTTCTAAATTGAATTGAATGAAAATGGGAAATATAAAAGCAGAGAGAAGGATAAGATGAACTCCACCCCTGTAGGCTAGAATGAAGGGAACATACCAAGTGACTGAAAGTGGGAGAAGGGGTGTGGCATATACAGCAGGGAAAGAGACTACCTGCTTCCTCCCTTTTCCCATCCTGTGTGCAGAAAGTTGAGAAAGAAGTGAGGTGAGATCAGTACTTAGCAGAGAGGAAGTAACTAGTCTTGACTGAAAGCTGTTTTTTTTTTGAAATCAGAAGCAATCCAGCAGGTGCTTGGAGAGTCAGACAATGATGTTGATATTGTTCCCATACTTCGTAGTCTGAGACACGCAGAGAAGGGAGACTATTTTCAGTCTAGAAAAAAATGCTCATCCCTTCCTAAGAATATTTTGACTGTGAAGAAAGAGATTGTGATGAAGCCTCAGAGAGAAGGGCAGCTCTGGATAGTGATAGTAAGTTAGGGACAGTGAGAGGGAGGGTGAGCTTTTTGTGAGGACTGGGAACAAGGAAGGAAAGTAGGTGAGAGGGGAAACTCCTTGGTAGGCTGGGGTTTTTGTTGTTGTTTGGTTTGGGTTTTGGGGGGTTTTTTTGTGGGTTGGTTTGTTTGTTTTGTTTTTCTGGAAGTGGCAGCAGGAGGCCTGAATGGATCTAGTCTAGAGCCAGAGGGTCTCGATGAACATGTTTCCATCAAAGTTCACTTTGCCTCTCTTGATCTGGGCAGCTGTGGCTGAGGACCGCACTGGCAGTAACTGATGGCCCAGTCAGTAAGCAAGTGGGCGGGGAATTCCCCCCCTGGGAGAAGGACTGCTGCAGCTCCTTCCCTGCTTTGGAGGAGGGCAGAAGGCGGGGTAAGTTTGGTGGGAAACGCTGTAATTTCCTTTTTTACTTTCAAGGCACTAGTGCAGAATCCAGAATGGATGTCCTCTTTGTAGCCATCCTTGCTGTGCCACTCATCCTGGGTAAGTACACGTCTCTCCCTGAGCTTTTGAGCCAGGTCTTCTACCATAAATGGGGTGGGAGAAAAGAAAATGAGGAGAGGGCGGGAGGTGCAGTTCAATAAGGAGTGATAACACTTTCTCAACTGTGTTAGATTTCAGGGGCAGAGGGGGAACCTGGAAATTAGGGCCAGGAAAAGGCAAGGAGAGCAAAGAAGAGAGAGCTGATGGGGATGGAGCCCCAGCCATGGGGAGGTCCTAACAAGAGTGAACTCAGCTCGCCATAACCACAGAGTTGAACAAGATGAGAAGGACTAAAGTGAGAGTGGAGAGAGGTGGACTCTTTGAAGGTGGGGCAGTCTGAAACTAGCGAGGGAAGCCAGGGTATCTTCTTTCCCAGCGAGTTGGAGAAAAACTTTGTACTAGTAAAGACACAGAAGGGGTGGCTTTTAGGATAGTGAGTACTGTCTGCCTTCAGGGACAAGGTCCCAAAAGTAGCTTGGCTCCTTCCCTCCTTTGTTCCCAGTCTGCCAGGTGCTCTCATTGTTTCCTTTTCCTCCAGACTCTGTGTCATTGCTTGGGGTTAAGAGAGAGCATTCAAGGAGCTTAGGGAAATATTTAGCAGGAGGCCTAGAATTCCTGACCCAGTCAATTCCAAGCCACATATTTTTAATCCTGGAAAGGAAGAAAAACTAATGCAGATGGATAATTTAGTCCAGCTGACTCATTTTAAGAAAGCAGATGTTAACTGGCTTGTTCAGAGATATTCTACTAGTTAGCATTGAAACTGGAACTAAAGCCCAAGTCCAAGAGGCTGTGTGTGTGTGTTAGTTGTGGGAGACACTGATAAGAGAAAATCTCTCACAAATACAGTAGGTCTAGAGCATACTGAGGAGTGGATTTGGAGGTCTTAATTTCTGGTGTCTCTCTGCTTCCTACCTTTTTAAGGCTTAGTTTGGGTTACAGTGTGTGAAGGGACCCGTTTTCTCTTCTGGGAGTTCCTGGATTGAAAGGGCACAGTGTAACAGGTCTCATCAGAGTTATGGAGCCCAGAAGACTGAGAAAGGTTTAGAGGTACAGAGGCAGGGAGATAGTAGAGTGGAGGCAGAAGGAAAGGAAACTGATAGAGCTGAGGTCAACGTCAGGTGTCCTTCTATTGCTAAGGAGTTCCAGATGCCCCCTGACCTCTAGTCCTTGTCCCCCTAGGACAAGAATATGAGGATGAAGAAGGACTGGAAGAGGATGACTATTATCAGGTGGTCTATTATTACACAGTCACCCCCAACTATGGTGAGTATGTATAAGGTTCTGACCCTTCGCAGGATGGAGAGAGGTTTGGGAGATGCTCAGTTCTGACACTTTGACGTTTCCTTTACAATGGTATAACTAGGTCAGAGAGAAATGTGGCTATGAGCAAAGACTATCAAGCTCATGATGTTATGTCTCAAACTAGTGATTTTCAAGCCTTTAGAAATTAGAAATTTTTCAAATTGTACATGATTTTAGACACCAGATTGAAAATATAAATGCATACACATTCACAAACATTTCAACATCAAAAGTTCATTAGAATTATACCAGTAAATTTTACAACTTGAGCAAATTGAAGTATTCTGAACGGTTTCTTCCTCTTCTCATTTCCAGATCTAGTGCTACCTTTGTTACTACTAATTTTTTTTCTCCTCCCCAGATGACTTTGGTGCAAACTTCACTGTTGATTACTCTATGTTTGAGTCAGAGAACAGGCTGGTGAGTGATATCTACATGACCCTCTAGGAGGATCAGGATAGGTAACAGTTAAAAAGAAACTGGTCATTGTTGAAATGTAAGTGATGAACAGGAATAAAAATTAGTTAGGTGAAGTGAAACTAGGTAGTGAGCCCAAAACAAATTTGTTAACCAAAGCTGGGGAGGAAGCCAGAATGCAGTAGGTTTGCTAAGACACTGAAAGGGAGGAAAAATCCTTGAGACAAGGGAAAAATGGTGAATGGGATGGGTACATAATCCATGCAAACATGAAGTAGGGAAGATCCCTGAGCTTAAGTCTTGGGGGATGGGAAGGGGGGAGAAGAGGTGGTGAAGGAGAAAAGAACTCTAAATAGAAAATCTGTGAGGATGCTGGATGGAGGCAGTGATAACTCTGTGTTTCCTAATCCTACTGAGGGCAGAACAAGTGGGATAAGGAGGTAATGGAAGCAGTAGAGACTACCATTAGTCGTGAAACAGACCTTGCAGACCATCAGAAGCCTGTAACAGAGAAACCAGTGACAATGGAACCAGTGAGTGGATTGGGGATAAGGCGGGGGTGGGGGGAGGGGGAGACAGACAACCCTTACCCTGGATAGATCCCAGAGCTGGTGACGTGCAGCAGAGGGAGGCTTTGGTGGATGGGGGAGCCAAATAACTAGTATTACAATGCAGGTGTTCATCTCAGCTTGGCCATCATTCCTTTCACTGAGATTTAATACTAACCCGTATACAGAACACTGGGAAGATTTGGTGCAGTTAAATTTCAGTTGAATAGTATTTAATGTGTAAGTAACCTATGCCTAGAGCTGCTGCTGCTGCTGATGATGAAAAAGAAATCTGTGATGTTGTTATTGTCCTCAAAGTATTCATAAAACTCAAGTTCACACTTATGAAACATTTAAAACAAAATGAAAAGATTTGTAACAATGTTAAATTGCATATACATTTGACAGCATATGACAAACAAGTGCTTTAGGCTGTGGAAGGAGAGAGACTAGCACAGGCTGAAGTTGTCTGGAAGACTTTTAGGAGGTAATTATGCTTGAAATACACTTTGAAGAATAGGTGAGCTTTTGGTTGGCAGGAAGTTATGAAAGGATGACAGCAATTAGGGGGAAGAATAGTTATTCCAAGAGTGAAAGAGCTGCATAGACAAGGGGGATAGAACAAGCAGGGTATGTTTAGTGGATGGAGTATGACTGAAGGAGAGGGTATATGGAAAGGAACAGTGGGAAATTAAGAAATAAAATTTACAGTGCTCCAAATATTTGCTTGATAATCTCACATATGGGAAGATAGGGCCAAATTACAGAGTCTGAAGTATCAGGGAAGGTTCAGACTTATAAGCAATAGGGAGCCTAGTAAGTTCTTCAGTGTGGTAAACACACAATGAAAGTGGTATTTTTGAAAAATGATTTATCTGGTTGTATGAAGGATGCAGTGGAGTGGAGAGAGACTCATGAGATTTGCATCATTCCAGAAACAATCCATTAAAGGTCTGGACTAGGGAAGTGGCATTTTGAATGGAGAGGAGAAAAATAAGAAACATTTTGAAGAAAATGCCTTGCTCCAGTGATAATTTCATATGGGCAATAAATGAGGAGAGAGTTAAAATAACTTAAAAGTTTTAAACATGGATATCTGGGAAAACGGTTGACCAAAATGGGAACTGTGGGAGATTAGAATGATTTAGGAGTGAAGTTATAAATTTGGTATTGGCCAAGCTGAATTTATAATGACAGCCCTATGAGGGTGTCGTAAAGGTAGCTGAATTAAGTCAGTGCTACAGTTCTAAGTGCCAAGTCACAGTCACAAAAGTAGAGCTCATTAGAGCCAGTACACACAGAAGACCAAAAGGCCAATGACTGTGCCGGTAGTTAGTAGAAGAGGAGTCAACAAAGGAAATGGAGACGAGCTGATTGGAGAGGTAGGCAGATAGCCAAATTTGTATTTTAAAGTCTAGAAGAGAAAGCTTAATACAGTCAATCAAAAGCTACCAAGAGGCCAAGGAGAAGGAGGTGATTGATAATCACAGAGAAAGTAGTTTTAATTGAGTGGATGTAGCAAAAGCTAGATTTTGTGGTGTTAGAGCGGGAATACATTGTGAGGAAGTGGAGGGAGAGGATAGACCAACCATCTGAGAAATCTGGTAATGCAAAAAGAGAAGCAACAGCTAGAAAGGGCAACAGGATCAAAGTGCAGTCTGAATATAGTTGAACACAGATGGGAAGAATTAGTAGAAATGGAAAGCTGATGCTTGACAAGGACAGATAAATATTTTAAAGTGTATAGTAGGCTCTCTTTAGATTGTAAACTCTGTGAGGACAGAACCACTGTCTTAATTATATTTATGTCCCCCCTATGGCACCTAGCACAGTGACTAGTATAGTGTCATGCACATAGCTTAAAAAACAAAACAAAAAACATCTCATTGAAAAAAAAAAAAAAATCTCATTGAATTGAGTCAGGTCTCCCTGGTATGGTCAGGAATGGCTGAAAGGCACAGAGGAAAGGACTTCTTATAGTGATGGGGAGGAGGGCTGGATCTTTCTCTAAGCTCAGAGGAAAGAAGACAGAGATTGGTGTAAAGAGATGGTTATCCTTCCAGAGTGGGAGGTGGGCAGTAGGAAGGGTGACACTAGCCTACTATGAGGGGATGTCTGTATTTTAGCAGAGTCCAGATCTGAACAATGCTGTATCCAGTCTGCAGAGTCCTGGTGCACTCCTCCTGTCCTGGGCCCTCGTTCAGGGGGGGATGTATTTCATGTAGAAGGTGAGAGTGCAGCCACTGGCCTTGGGGGAGTCTGTGAAGCAATTTTACCAGTATCTCTGGCTAGTGTTTCCAGCCTGGTCAATTCTGTCTGAGCTGCTTAAAGAGGGATCACATATAGAAAAATCTTATCTAACTTTAAGGAGGTTTAAGAGATGTTGAGGCAAAGGCCTTTGTCATAAGAGTCATTACTCTTTCTGAACTGGGAGGATTTCAGGACCTCCTAGAGCAGAAGCAGGTGGAATGGAGAAGAAACTTCTCCAGGTTTCCAGTCTGCCTCGAGGAATCAAAGCTGGTTCCAGCCTGGCCTGGTTTAAGGCTCTTCAGGTGCCAGAGGGCAAAATGGGAGGGGCTCTACAACCTGGCAGAGTCAAGAGGCAGAAGTGGGGGTGGTTCCCTAATGTAGGGGAGAGATGGTGGAAAGGGGGAAGGAAGAGAAACCTGTATTATAGGGAAGGAATTTAAGTTGGTAATCTAAATAACTATGGGCATGAAGGGGTTTAGCAGAAGGAAGGAGTAAAGAGGGGAGGGGGACACATGTAGTGGATGTCATGAGGAAATCTAGCTCAAAATAAGAAATCTGGGGGGTTTCCATAGAGGTGGGAGGGGCTTCCTGAGTCCCCTGACCCTGTTTTTTTGTTTTTCCCTTTCTTCGTTTTTTTTTTTGTTTGTTTGTTTTTTTAGGAGAGGAAAGGCTGCTACGACTCATCGGATGGGGATTTGGGAAGAGGAAAGTGGAAGATTAAATAAATAAATGAAGTAATCTGGTTACTCTCTACTCCTTTATGAGGGTCAGTTCTAAAGCTGCAACACTGAAGAGAGCACCAGGATATAGGTGTGTGAAGGGTAGATTAGAAAGGGAGTTAGGCGACAGTAGAGTTAGAGGGAATTATTAGGGCTGTGAAAAAATAAACCCTGAAATTTTGGGAAGAATGGAGAAAAATACCCACAAACAACAGGTTTATTCACAGCCTATAATTCCCTCTAATTCTACTGTTTTGCTTTATCATATATGGTGTTGAGACAGTATATCTGGAGAAAGAAAGTTGAAGTGGAACCCTTTTTATAAAATAAGCACATTGTTAAACATATGTAAAATATCAAAAACTACTTAGAATAGATTTTTAAAATTCACACCCTCCCTCCCTTATCTCCCCCCTCCAGCCCCTAACTATGTACCTTTTCAGTTAGTAATTAAGGCATTCGAGGACAGACTGTTTTTTTCTTTTTATAAATTTATTTATTTATTTTTGGCTGCTTTGGGTCTTTGTTGCTGCAGGCTTTCTCTAGTTGCGGCGAGCGGGTGCTATTCTTGGTTGCGGTGCGCGGGCTTCTCATAGCGGTGGCTTCTCTTGTTGTGGTGCACGGGCTTTAGACGCGTGGGCTTCAGTAGTTGTGGCTTGCGGGCTCTAGAGTGCAGGCTCAATAGTTGTGGCACATGGGCTTAGTTGCTCCGCAGCACGTGGGATCTTCCTCAACCAGGCCTCGAAACTGTGTCCCCTGCATCGGCAGTTGGATTCTTAACCACTGCGTCACCAGGGAAGCCCAGGGACAAACTTGAAAAAAATTTTTTTTCCTTTTATCCTTCGACCCTAAAAAGAACTGGGCTGCCCCCTTGCGGCCTCTTCGATGTTATAGCTTCAATCAGCCCACAGTCCCTGGGTCCTGTCCCCTTCTCTCCACTGTGCTCTCAATACTGCAAGGGGGAGTTCCCCGGTGGCTTAGTGGTTAGCACTCCGGGCTTTCGCTGCGGTCACCCGGATTCAATTCCTCGTTGGGGAACTGAGATCCCGCAAGCCTCCTGGCACAGCAAAAGAAAACAAACAAACAAAACAAAACAAAGCACTGCAAGGGCCAGTGAATAGTAAACTCCGGACTTGCCACCCTCCGTCCTTCAAATCTTCTCTAGAGGACAAATGAAGAAACTGAATCTGGACAAGTACATAATCTAGGAGATCAGAGACCTACCCACTCTCCTTTTCTTGTGCTAAGAAACACAGAACTAAGGGCGCAGGGCCCAGGGAACCGGGTAGAAAAGTCAGGAGCAACCCAGCGGGGCTTTGACCTCTGGAGTCGTGGCGGGCTGGCATCTGAGCTGGTAACGTGCGTGGCGGGTTACATAAGGAAAGGGCTGGTGGAGCCGCCCCAGCGGGAGCCGGGGAGAGGACGCGGTGTTCTCGGCAGCAATCCCCACCCTCCTCACCCAACAGGGCAGGAGGCACCCAACTTGTAGGAGAAGGAGGAGGAGGGGAGGGTGAAACAGAGACCGGGAAGTCACGAGAGCTGGGCCGCCGAGAGGGGGAGAGTATACATAGTGGCACACATCCATTGTCTCACACACGTTGCAGACGCAAGTCGCTGATCGTTTCCACGTGCTGCACTCGTGAGCGGAGGCGCTGAAAGAGGGGGCAGAGGGGTCGGTTCCCAAGGAAGAGCCAAGAGTCCCACATCTCAAGGCTCACTCCTTAGGTCACACAACCAGTCTGCACACTCCAGCTGCGCGGCTCCGGCACACCACCATCCTATTTAAAGCCACAGGCTCCGCCCTTTTCCTCCCCTCCCTTCTTTTCCACTCTTTTTCCATCCTCCTCCTTCTCTCATCACCGGGTCCTCCTCGCTAGCCGCATGTAGGGGCGGAGCACGGAATGCTTACCTTCCAACCAATCGTCACCTGACTGCCTCTTTATTGGCCGAGCCCCTGTATGCTGTAGCAAATGGAATGTGAACTTCAGTAACGAGAGTCACGTGCCACCGGCTAGACAACCAATGAGGGTGCGAGGTCTGTGTACGCCGGGGGAAGGCACGTGCGGAGCTGCACGTGTCTGGGAGGGGGAAGGGGCGGGACCCAGTGGGAGGGAGGCGGAGGTGGGTAGCCCTGACCCGACAGTCGGAGTAGGAGCTGGAGACAGCCTGGGCTGAGCCGACCGACACAGGTGAGGAGACTCAGGTCAGGGAGCGATCCGCGCAGGAGGATCAGACCCGGTGGGAGTGGGCTTAGGGACTCAACGCGGATATTGGTATTGAGAGGGATCGCATCACGTGTCAGGCGCGACTGGAGATGGTCCGGCGCAGGGATCCTGATCAGAAAGATTGGCAAGAGGAGGGAGGTTGCTGCCGGGTCCCTAGGTGGGTTCGGGTGCCGCAGATTTCCGGCTTGCCGGTGGCGTGATCTCAGGTAGAGAGGCTCACTGCGGCGTCAGGATGAGACCAGAAGAGGCGAACCGGGGAAAGGTGTCAAATCATTATATTTACTCTGAACTGAGGGAAAAGAGTCTGTGTCAGGCTGAGAGCTGCTCTGCGGAGGCCAGAGAGGCAATCCAGGTTCTTAATGGAGGAGGGGAGGCGGGGAAGATGACTTTTTAAATTGTCCCTGAGACAGGTAATATTGGGGAGGGAGGGAGGAGATATTATGATCGCAGACAGTACACCCTAGTCTCCCAGTCCATTTCCTAATACTCAGATTCTGGTTTCAAACTCCCTCGCTTTGCTCTTCAGTTGCAGGTCCCGATGTTTGGGTACTCCGGAAGCTGCTCTCCAGCCCCTGCTTCTGAACCCATGGATTCTCCATCTAGCGTTTCTTCCTACTCTCTTTATTCCTCTTTTTCCACCTCCCCAGTGAACAGTGACTCTGGCTTCCCCTCCGATAGTGAGAGGGAGGACAAGTGGGCCCATGGCCCCAGGCCAGACACTGTTGGTCAGAGGGGAGGTTTTCGGCCCAGCCCTGGTCCTATCCGCTGCAGGCAACGACCCAAGGTTTCCAGTAAGCAACCTACAGCATCTCATTCGGAACAGCGGGGCTTGGCTTCTTCTATGTCAGGATCTGGGGTCAAAAGATCAAGAGGTGGTGAATTGGAGACCAGTCTAAACATCCAGGGTTGTACCACAGAAGGAGACCTGCTCTTTGCTCAGAAGGTAAGAGAAAGCTGGGGAAAGGAGATACGACCAAGTGGCTTAGCACCCAGTTGGTTGGTAAGGACCCCATGAGGATAGTATTGGCTCTCAGATTGGGAGATGGAAGAATAAGTACTGGTGTGGGCAGTTCTTGGTCTTCTCATACCCTTCGTCCTGTTTTTCTACAGTGTAAAGAGCTCCGAGGATTCATACCCCCTCTCACAGACCTACTGAATGGACTGAAGATGGGTCGATTTGAGAGAGGTAGTTATCTGATTACTTGCATTCATTTGAGCTACATTCATCTCTCTGTCTCTCAAAATATGTTTTGAATGTGTATTTCTCTTAAGTCTTTGTTTGGGGCCTGGATGATTAGCTTTTTCTCCTGTGACTATTTCTTTAGGTGAATCCATTTTAACCCCTTCTGTCTTTCCTTTACCTGATTAAATTATTGAATCTCAATCCTTGATCTTTCTCTTTCCTGACCCCAGGGTTGAGCAGTTTCCAGCAGAGCGTGGCAATGGACAGGATCCAGCGTATAGTAGGTGTTTTGCAGAAGCCACAGATGGGGTAAGTCCCCTTGATTCTTTCCTCAGTACTTCATAAAAGAGCTCTTTCCTCAGTACTTCATAAAAAAGGAGCTATCTCCAGTCCTGTCCTGTTGCTTTTTTCACACCTAATGGCTTTTTTTTTTCTCCTCACAGAGAGCGTTATCTAGGAACCCTGCTACAGGTAGAAGGAATGTTAAAGACTTGGTTTCCTCATATAGCTGCCCAGAAGTCATCATTGCATAGTCAGCTGACCAAGGTGAGAACTTATAAACCTGAGGAAAAGGTGGGGAAATAACCAAAGAAATGAAGTGTACATGCAGAATTGGGCTCCCTCTTGCATTTTCTTTTGGAACTTTTCAACAAGTTTTCTTTTCAGGGAAGGGAATGCCTAAACTTCCTTCATTGTCTTGATTTCTAGGTGTTTGGGGGTTCTATTTTGTTTGGATCATCTCAAGGAACTCCATGGAATTTAGCCCTGTTCCTCATGTTGTAGCTTATCTGCTTTCTGCATAGATACAGAATGCTTTTTACCTGGCCAAATGAATCATGCAGGAAGATTCCTCAGCTTCTCTCTGCAAATCTTTTCTCTTCTGCTGCCCCTAAACCCCTTTCCCTCTCCCTCTTTTTACTCCTTCCCAAGTACCCTTGTATCCCTCTGGAAGCATGGGTTTTGAGGACTGGTCACAAGAAGTACATCACTGGGAGGGGTGAAGGCACCCATGGGGCACCCATAAGGAGAGTATTGCAAAGATTCTTTTTTTTTTTTGGCTGCGTTGGGTCTTCGTTGCTGCACGTGGGCTTTCTCTAGTTGCGGTGAGCGGATGCCAGTCTTCGTTGTGGTGCACGGGCTTCTCATTGCGGTAGCTTCTCTTGTTGTGGAGCACGGGCTCTAGTCGCACAGGCTTCAGTTGTTGTGGCACGTGGACTCAGTAGTTGTGGTGCACGGGCATAGTTGCTTCGCTGCATGTGGGATCTTCCCGGCCCCATGTCCCCTGCCTTGGAAGGTGTAATCTTAACCACTGCACCACCACCAGGGAAGTCCCTGAAAAGATTCTTAGATCTAGTGTGGAATGACCTATTTTCTGTGCCTTCAAATAGTAGAGTATGTAGGGGGCACTCAAATGATAGGGAGAGGAATGTTTCCTGTAGCTAATGGACAGTCCTTGTTTTCAACTGCTGTGGGAATAATTGAGTTGTAAATAAGCAGGAGGGGACTTCCCGGGAGGCACAGTGGTTAAGAACCTGCCTGCTAACCCAGGGGACACGGGTTCGAGCTGTGGTCTGGGAAGATCCCGCATGCCATGGAGCAACTAAGCCCGTGCGCCACAGCTACTGAGCCTGCGCTCTAGAGCCCACGAGCCACAACTACTGAGCCCACGTGCCACAACTACTGAAGCCCATGTGCCTGGAGCCTGTGCTCCTCAACAAGAGAAGCCACCACAATGAGAAGCCCATGCGCCGCAACGAAGAGTAGCCCCCGCTCGCCACAACTAAAAAAAGCCCACGCAGCAACGAAGACCCAATGCAGCCAAAAATAAACAAATAAATAAATTTTAAAAAAAAAGCAGGAGGGGGACTTCCCTGGTGGTGCAGTGGTTAAGAATCTGCCTGCCAATGCAGGGGCACGGGTTCGAGCCCTGGTCCGGGAAGATCCCACATGCCGCTGAGCCACTAAGCCCGTGTGCCACAACTACTTACTGAGCCTAAGTGCCACAACTACTGAAGCCCGCACGCCTAGAGCCCGTGCTCTGCAACAAGAGAAGCCACCACAATGAGTAGCCTGTGCACCACAACAAAGAGTAGCCCCCGCTCGCCGCAGCTAGAGAAAGCCTGCACACAGCAACGAAGACCCAAGGCAGCCAAAAATAAATAAATACATTTATTTTAAAAATTAAAAAATAAATACATAAACATAAGCAGGAGGATCTTGCCTGCATATTAATCTACACTTCTTAAGGAACTCAACATAGGAAATTAGAACTTAAAATACAGAAATTGGGAAATGATGATTCCAGTTAAAAATAGACTTTTCAGAAAGAAGTTCTAAAATAAATTAGTTTATGAATAGTGAGAATCTATGGGACTGTTTGTTTTATTTTGTATACGTGTGAATAGCCAGCGCCTATATAGTGTGTGGTACAAGAATTTGTTAAGTAAATGAAAGTACAGTTTGGTTACTAAAACTTTTACTTAATCATGGCCTGACAGGAAATTATCTATTGCATAAAACAAGGTATGGTAGCATTACAGAGTTCCCAAGGAAAGCAAATGTTTAAGCAACCGGGTGGAGTTAATCTGAAAGCTTTCTCATATAATTTTTTCTCTTTTCTCCCCTTCCCTAGCATTCTCCAGGCCACCACAGTTATCCAGCTGCTTCCTCTCCTGCACTTTCTGTGGAAAAGATGGACCAGACACAGCTAGGACAGCTAATATTGAAACCAAAGCAGCCTTGGCACCTCACTGAATGGCCAGCTATGAACCTCACTTGGATCCACACTACTCCAATTTGCAATCCCCCTCTCAGTTCCCCAGGTACCATCTCCTTTAGCCATGGTCCTTTAGGCACTGGAACCAGCATCGGTGTCATCCTTTTCCTCCAGCATGGAGTACAGCCCTTCACCCACTCAGCCCCAACCTCTCCAGTTCCATCTACTACTACAGCATCTCCTGTCATCCCTGGTGATCCTAAGAAACTATCTGGAGAGGGGCCTTGTTGCCACAATTTGCCAGTAACTCTGCCATCAGACTGGAGCTGTACCCCATCCCCTCCTGGTCTACCCACCATGACCAGAGAGATGACCATGGGAGACCTACAACAGATGAGAAGCCACCCTTCTGTTGCTCCTGATGTCCATCCTCTCAATCCCTAATGCAGGACTTGAGACTGTAGTTTCTAATTTGTGTAAATATATGTCTCTCTATATACTTTTTAAACTGTTAATGTGTGAATTTGTGTTGAGGGAAGAGAAATCCTTTCTGATGAAATAAATTTTATACCTAAACAGTTTGCTGACAGGGGGAAATTGAAACCTTCTGCCTCGAATACCAATATTTATCCTCTGAGCTGCAGGAAAGAAAGGGGATGGGAATGTTTGTGAACCCGAGCTCCACCAAATTAGAAGTCTGGATGGGACAATATACGTCCTGTGGGAGAGGAAAAGGGACTCTCTGCTGCTATCTTCCTAGGGAACATCCTTGGGACAGTTACAGGGTTCAGAGTTGGGTGGTTTTTTCATTCAGGCCCAGAGACTAGTACCTTTCTGTTTGTGTCTCTCACTCTTGTAACCTTCCAGCTGGCCCAGACTAGCAGGTTCTACTGCTCTGGGGCAGCTCTTTGCTTTATTGGGAGCTGTTGATGCTTGTGGCTAAATGCATATGTAATCTACTGCTGCCAGAGGAGGGACACAAAAGCCCAGAACAGCCGCTGTGGTTGCCAGTTTTGAAGAGGAAGCGGTGCCCCAGAACTGTCAGAATGGGAAGTCCCCTCAGATGCTGGGCCTCCTTCTTCAAAAAACTGCAGCTGCTAAATGTATGCTACCCAGTGTCATCAAAGGGCAAAACTGAAGTCTGTGAATTTACCTACGTCTACCCTTCTCCATGCATTACTCTTTCTGATTTGTCACAGTTTCCATCAAAACTATGTCATCTCCCAGCCTTGGCAATGTTTCACACTACTTAGTCATTTTAGTTATTGCATATTGGCTACTTAGCATATTTCTCATAGCTGGTTATACATCTTTCACCTGTTTCCCAAGTCCTCTGTTCTCAGTGAATTATTGTCTCATTTTATTTCAGACAACATGCCCTCCCCTTAGGGCAAACTTCTCCAGTTGTGCTTTTGATTACCTTGCACCTCTGGAACTTTTGCTGAGTCACTTACGCCCTCTTTACCTTGTAACTTCCATTTGTTATTGAATTATTTATTCTTTCTTTCTCCTACAAGTAATAATTATTCCTCCCGCAAGTATGATTAGGTACCCCTTCTTGAAAATATCTCTCGAGAGACTTCCCTGGTGGCACAGTGGTTAAGAATCCCCCTGCCAATACAGGGGACATGGGTTCGATCCCTGGTCCAGGAAGATCCCATATGCCATGGAGCAACTAAACTCATGCGCCACAACTACTGAGCCTGTGCTCTAGAGTCCGTGAGCCACAACTACTGAAGCCCACACTCCTAGAGCCCGTGCTCTGCAATAAGAAAAGCCACCGCAATGAGAAGCCTGCACACCAAAACGAAGAGTAGCCCCCGCTCGCCACAACTAGAGAAAGCCTGCGTGCAGCAATGAAGACCCAACGTAGCCAAAAATAAGTAAGTAAATAAATAAATTTTAAAATAATTTTTAAAAAAAGAAAATATCTCTTGAGCCCAATTGCCCTCTTTCTCATCTTTTCTCTATAATTCTTGACAGAGTAGGGACTTCCCTGGCAGTCAGTGGTTATGACTGTGTGCTTCCACTGTAGTGGGCATGGGTTTGATACCTGGTCGGGGAACTAAGATCCCCCATGCCGTGCAGTGCAGCCAAAAAATTAAAAAACAAAAATGAACAAACAACCCCCCCCAAAAAAGAAGAGTAGTCTAATCATACTCTTTCTGACTCCTTTCCACCACTCAGTCCTTAAATTCTTGCAACCTAGCATCCACTGCTATCACTCTACTGCACCTTCTTAAGTCACTAAGAAGATCTTACAGAATTAGAGTATTATAATGTAGCTTCCATCCAGTCAATAGCTAGATCCAGGGACTTTTACAAAGCCTAGGTACCCCATGCTCTCAGTATCATTTGACACTCTTGGTAATGCCTACTGAAACTCTCCTCCCTTGGATCCCATGTCAGCACGCTATCCTAATTCTCCTCTTACCTATCTGGCAACAACTTCTATATCTCTTAATAGCCTCACTTCTGCCCACTCCAGAGTATGCATGTTCCCTTAGGCTCAGCCCTTGGCTCTTTTCTCTAACTACATTCCTTCACTTCAAGGTTTCCTCTCCTTTCATGGTTCTAATTATTGCCTCAACTTAGAAGACTTCTGAAGCTTCATCTTCAGTCCCAGTCTTTCCTGAGATGACATACTGAATGTCTACATTTCTGCTGGACAGTTCCATTTACATATTACTAACACTTAAAACATTGAAAATTTCAGCATTTTAGAGCCAAGAGGGCACCATCTGTATCTAATTCAACCCCTTCATTTTATAGATGAGAAAACTTAGGTAGCTTGTGTAAGACAACACAATGTGTCATACGGAACTCATTTTCCAGTCTGGTACCTTTTCTAGTGCTCACCAATCAAACTATTATCCTTCTTTTAGAGATGTCCCATTCTGCCTTTTTACAACCTCTTTTTCTTCTGTTAATGATGGTACCATCATTTTTCTTTTAATTCTTTAAAATATTTATTTATTACTTATTTATTGAGGCCGCGTCAGGTCTTAGTTGTGGCACACGGGATCTTCATTGCCGCATGCGGGCTCTTTAGCTGTGGCATGTGGACTCTTAATTGCGGCATGCGAACTCTTAGTTGTGGCATGCGGGATCTAGTTCCCCAACCAGGAATTGAATCTGGGCCCCCTGCATTGGGAGCACAGAGTCTTACCCACTGGACCACCAGTGAAGCCCCAGTACCATCATTTTTCTATATAACTAGGCTTAAAACGTGGTGTATTTAATCACCAAATCCCTTTTATTCTGTATTTGAAATGTCTCTTGAAATCTGTTTCTTCCTGTCCATTCCATTGCCACCTCTCTGGTCTAAACCTTAACTATAGCAATAGCCTCTCTTACCTCTAAACCCTTCTCACTGATAACAAGATTAATCTTCCTGGAACAATGCTTTGCATGTCATTACCTATTCAATGGCTCCCTGGTATTTTGAGAAGAAAGTCTAGAGCCTTTAGTCAAGGTCTCTGTTTCTCCCTCTGCTCCCCTGTATGATCCCTCTGTTCCAGGTTTTTGTTGTTTTTGTTGTTTGCCCTGAACACTGTAAGCCTTTTTGCCTCTAAACTCCTGTTCATGCCATTCACCTTGCCCAGCCTTTCCTGCTTCTGTTAACTAAGCCCTACACTTCTTTCCATGACTAACTCAAGTCCTTCTCCCAATTATTCTCTCCATTAAAGATATATATGCTTAGGGGCTTCCCTGGTGGCGCAGTGGTTGGGAGTCCGCCTGCCGATGAAGGGGACACGGGTTCGTGCCCCGGTCCGGGAAGATCCCACATGCCGCGGAGCGGCTGGGCCCGTGAGCCATGGCCGCTGAGCCTGCGCGTCCGGAGCCTGTGCTCCGCAACGGGTGAGGCCACAACAGTGAGAGGCTCGTGTACGCAAAAAAAAAAAAAAAAAAAAAAAAAAAA